>NC_056730.1:997466039-997496039 GCF_019279795.1 Protopterus annectens
TCTCGTCTGTAAATATTAATGTAAACCACAGGAGTCTTGGTGTGTTAAATGGTAAAAATAATGTTACATGTGGAACTGAAAAAAATGCAACAACAGTGCACACTGCTGACCAAGTAAAGCATGTTATGACCCTTTGATGTAAACATGTCTCCGGCCAGTCTAGATGAAGGAATTCTTGCTATTGTTTTAAGGCCAGAGTTAATGGCCAGAATTTGCATGCATAACTGTCCTTTTTTTGCTCTGGTTTCTGCCCAGAGTTGAAGAATGTAAATGTAGTTACTCTTAACCTGTGAACCCAGGGAAGTGTGAAGAATGATGTAATGTAACCCAGTAAAGTGTGAAGAATGATGTAATGTGAACCAGGAATGTGATTTTTAAAAACAGAAAGAATCAGAGTGCATTAAGCATTTTTTGTCTTAACCATCCAACTCATCAGCACAGCCTTGCTCTATATGTAAGTTTATCTTAGACTTGTGTTTTCTCTTAGAAATAGCTAGAAACTAGAAAGATCAGACTAAGTGTTTTTCTGTGATGTCAGAACTGTACTACTAAATTATTTTAAGAATTTCTCTGTGATCTCTGAACTCTTGACTAGCACTGTGTAATAAAGGTATTTTCTTGTGTTTTGAATATTTGTTATTAAATATTTTTAAACCCTTTCAACTGTGGCTGTTTTTGTAGAGATAATTTAAGCTCTTTCAAGTACTTGCATGCCTTTGGTAAAATTGTACAAAGCCACGCTAATAGTTTTAGCCCTGGGCTATACTATCAATTGGATAATAATATTGCACAGTAATAATTGGACACCCTTTTAAGGGACTTTGAGTAGCTGATAAATATTAGTGGGTGGTGGCAGCTGGTACTACTGTATAGTCTGGAAAAAGGGGGCACAGCTGGAGAACCTGTGCCAGCCTTCCCCAGGAGTGTCTGTGTGGTTGTATAAACTTTTCTCAAAGTGTGTGTTTGTGTATGTGTATGTGTGTGTGTGTGTGTGTGTGTGTGTGTGTGTGCGTGTGTGTGTGTGTGTGTGTGTGTGTGTGTGTGTGTGTGTGTGTGTGTGTGTGTGTGAGCTACTTGGGCAGCACATAGCACTGGTTGGACAAAAAGGGTGCTTGAGATTTTAGCTTGCCCACTAGGCTGAGATCTGGACCCTATAGCTGTGCCAGTGGTGAAACTTTTTGGGGACCTGGAGAGCAAGTGAGCGACCCGCCCCAGAGTGACTGTGATCTCTGTGTGCTCTTAAGGGAAATTGCACTTTACTGTGTGTATTTGTTATCATTTCCTCCTATATGAGATGCCCCTCACTGGTGTTAGTGGTGAGGATCGAGGCTCCTTGATTGCTGGGCCAGCACGGACATCACATATTAATTGCTTGGCAGTGGTCGGATGTCCACACCACATATTAATTGGTTGACAAATACAAACTGGCTTGTAGTGGTTTGGGTGGAGTGAATTCCTTTATCTTGTGTACAGTGAGCTTTGAAGGTGTTTTGTACTCTAAATCAGCCATGCAGTAAATACTCAGAGTTCAGATCACAATTGTTTTATTTATTTTGTTAGCTTAGTGAGGGTGAGCAGGCAGCTTGTCAGCAGAGGAGTATGGAAAGCTGACAAGGAGCCAGCTGGTGGAGATGTGCCAGGCTAGGGGACTGGTGCATGGAAACCTGACTAAAGTAGACATGATTGCAGCCTTGGTTGCAGCTGCATCAGAAAACAGAAACCAGGAGGACAATCAGACTAGCAGTGGAGATATAATATCCTTGGAGAATGGACAGGTCAACCTTTCTGCAGAGAACTTAAAAATACATCTGGAGCTAAAGATACTTGAGTTGGAGACCAAGCGTTTGGAGATAAAAGCAGCTGAAAGACCAAGGAGTCTACAGGCTGTGGAGAATGAGAAACTGCTATGCCTGGAAGCTGAGGAAAAGGAGTGGCAGAGTAAGCATGTGAGAGAAATGCTGACTCTTCACCAGCATCATGGAGGTAATGGGGAAGGGAGTAACTGGACTCCAGAAGCACAAAAGGTCAGTAAAATTTCTTCCACAGTTTAAAGAGGGGGATAATTTTACTAGTTTCATTCGTATGTTTGGAAGGGTATGCAAACAGTATGGTGTTGACCAAAGGGTCTAGGTGCTGTTCCTGACCCCCTTACTCCATGGTAAAGCTGTAACTGTTTTGTCAAAAATGTCTGATGTTGCATGTTTTGATTATACTGCTGTTAAAAATCACTTGTTAGAATTATTAAGCTAACACCTGAAACATATAGGAAAAAGTTTCGTGAGCATAGATGCAAGGCAGATGAAAGTGTGTGTGAATATCTTGCTGAACTGAGCACTTTTTTCCATAGGTGGGTGAGTGGATGTCAGGTCACCACTTTTGAAGGGCTGGCAGACCTTTTGGTGAGGGAACAAACCCTTGGCAGTTTGCCTGAGGACATGATGATCTGGTTAACTGATAGACAATGTGCTACTTCAGATGAGTTGGGGAAGAAGGGTGACCTATACCTGGCAAGCAGGGCAGCCCTGCACAGAATAGGGACCCCCAGTACTGTTCATGGGTCTAAAGGAACCCATGGTTGGCAGCACAGACTGCCCCAACAGAATCTGCCTGTAGCAGGGGAAGCCACTAGTCCAGGTACATATCCAGGAGCTAGGGTTAAATGTTTTGAATGTAACTAGTGGGGCCATGTGGCATACAGATGTCCATGGAGGCAAGATGGGGAGCAAAAGATGAGGGAGCCAGTAAATGGGAAAGACAAAATGCCAATAGTAGGTTATCTTGAAACAACAAGGGTACCAAACTACTATATTGCAGATGTCCTGATAGCAAAGAATTTTCTATGAGGCAGTACCATGTGTTTGTGCAGTTACACGCAGTCAGGCTAGGAGACAAGCATGTGGGTCTGGTAGCTTGGGGGAGACCCAGACAGACTGCATACTTGCAGCCAGGACTGGTGGGGTGGTTACTTCAGGAAGGGAGCTAACCTGTAGCAGTGAGACTGAAGGTGAGCCACAGCTGCTTGGGGGTACTGATGGTCCCTTGGACAGAGTGACTGCAAAGGTAGAGGTGAGTAGTAGTATCCAGGTTGACAGCAAAGCACCAGTGTCAGAGGATGTCTGACTTCCTGTGGAAGGGGAGCTGGGAAGGGTTACAAGGAGAGAGTTGAGACAGGCTCAGCTCTCAGACCCCATATTGCAAGGCCTGAGGCAGGTAGCTAGGGAGGCATCTGATTCTCAAAGAAAGGGGGAATGTATATACTGGGACAAAGAGTTACTGTACAAAGAGTGGACCCCTGAGGGAGGGCTAAAAGGTGAGAGAGTACAGCAGTTGGTAGTGCCTAGAGCCTATGGTCTGGCACTTCAAACCATAGCCGACGATATTCTCTTTGTAGATCATATGGGTGTAAAACATACAAAGAGGCATACTATGCAGAACTTCTATTGGCCTGGAATTTTCAGAGATGTAACAATGTACTGCAGGACCTGTGAGCAGTGCCAAAAGGTAGGCAAGGCAGGAGACAAGGTGAGAGCTCCTTTGATGCACTTACCTGTAATTGAGGAGCCATTTCAGAGGGTAACTATGGATATTGTGGGTCCTCTGAGTACCCCAAGTTCCACAGGGAAAAAGTATATCCTAGTGGTAGTGGAGTACGCTACACGATACCCTGAGGCAGTGGCTTTGTCCTCCGTTGAGGCAGAGAAGGTTGCAAATGTGGTGTTAGAGATTTTCAGCAGGGTAGGTTTCTCAAAAGAAAAACTGACTGACAGAGGTGCCAATTTCATGTCAGACCTGCTGGCTTGTCTGTAGAAGTCCTGTGGGGTGAAGTACATGAAGACCGCCCCCTACCATTCCCAGACTAATGGTCTTGTTCAGAGGTTAAACTCTACAATCAAGTCCATGCTACAGGCATTTTCAGATCAGTTTAAGAGGGAGTGGGACAAATATTTGCCCCATCTGTTGTTTGCTTACAGAGAGGTCCCTCAGGAATCCACAGGTTTTTCACCATTTGAGTTGCTGTATGGGCATAGGGTGAGGGGACCTCTAGATTTAATTTGAGATGAGTGGGAAGGTGAGTGTGAGTCTCACAAGGAGTCTGTTGTTGCATACGTCCTAAAACTCAGGACAAGGCTGAGGGAACTCATGGGCTTGGCCCAGGAGAACCTGGCAGAAGCCCAATAACAGAAATAGGTGTGGTATGACAGGAATGTTCATGCTAGAGTGTATGCTGTGGGGCAGGAGGTAATGGTTCTCATCCCTGTCAGACACAACAAGCTGCAAGCAGCTTGGGAGGGATACTACAAGATGGTAAGAAAGGTAAGTGATGTTAATTACATGGTGGAACTGCTAGGCAGAAGGCAGGGACACAAATTGTACCATGCTAACATGATAAAACCTTACCATGATAGGAGGCCCTTGTGCTGAGCATTTGCAGTGGGTTGCAGGAGGAGTCTGAGGGAGATCTGGTGACTGATCTCCTCAGTGAGGCTCAAGCTAACACCTCAGTGGAAGGGATAGCAATGTCCCAGCAGCTATCTCCTACCCAAGTTCAATAAATCTGTGAGCAGTGTTGCAGGAATTTGGGGACACATTCCCTGGGAAACAAGGGTGCACCCACCTGGGGCAGCACCGGGTGGATACAGCAACCTAAATGCCTATTAGGCAGGCCCCTTATAGAGTGCCTGAGAGAGTCAAACAGACTCTGAGGGAGGAGGTGCAGGAGATGTTGGAATTAGGGATAATTCAAGAGCCCAACAGTCCCTGGACCTCCCATGTGGTGCCAGTACCAAAGAAGGATGGCAGCACCAGGTTCTGTGTGGACTACAGGAAATTAAATAGTCACACAGAGTCAGATGCTTACTCCATGCTTAGGACAGATGAGGCCCGAGAGCAGCTGGGTGGGGCTAAGTATCTTACAACTATCGATCTTATCAAGGGATACTGGCAGGTGCCCTTGACTCCCAGTGCTAGAGAGAAGTCAGCCTTTGTGACTCCTTTTGGTTTATATGCGTTCACAAAGATGCCCTTTGGGATAAAGAATGCCCCAGCAACTTTCTAGAGGCTGGTAGATCATATCCTAGCAGGAGCAGGGGGGTGTGCCCTTGCTTACCTAGATGATATTGCCATCTACAGCCATTCCTGGCCAGAGCACCTTCAGCATGTCATGGAGGTGCTGGGCAAACTACAGAGGGCAGGGTTGACCATTAAGCCGAGCAAATGTCAGGCAGAGGTCTCCTACCTAGGACATAGAGTGGGGAGTGATAAGGTAAGGCCAAAACCTGCCAAAGTGGAAGGCATTCAGGCGTGGCCTGCACCTGTTACTAAAAAGCAGATGAGGGCATTTTTAGGGACAGGATTGTATTACAGAAAGTTCATTCCCCAGTTATAGTACCATAGCTGCTCCCCTCACAGACCTGACAAGGAAGAAAGGCCAGATAAGGTAGTGTGGACCCCAGCATGTGAGCAGGCATTTCAGAAGCTTAAAGAAGCTTTGGGAGGACCCCATGTGTTAGCCAGTTCAAATTACAGCAAATAATTTGTTATGCAGATGGATGCTTCGAACCATGGAGTGGGGTCTGTACTTAGCCAGATTTCTTCAGAGGGGCAAGTGCACCCAGTGGTTTATCTCAGCTGTAGGCTCCAACCAAGGGAGGAATGCTATGCAGCTGTAGAAAAGGAATATCAAGCCATAGTGTGGACACTGCAGAAACTTTAGACTTATCTGTGTGGAAAGAAATTCACTGTAATGACAGATCACAACCCCCTAACATGGTTAAACAGAGCCAGCCAGCAAAATGCCAAGTTGCTAAGATGAAGCCTGGGGTTGCAAGCATATTATATGTCCATGCAGCTCCACAGTGGGACTAGCAATGCCAATGCAGATAGGATCTCAAGACAGGGAATGGGGTAAGGTATACTCAGATAGACCTAACTCCCTCAAGCAGCATTTCTCAAGAACACTTGAAAAACTAGCTTGAGTTCTCCGGGGGGGGGGGGGGTATGTGAAAATTGGGTGAAGATAGGTGAAGGCTGCCAGCCTAGCCAGATAGAATTTTGGAGATAATTCTGTCATCTGTAAATATTAAAGTATACCACAGACTTGCTGTCTTAAATGGTAAAAATAGTGTTACATGTGGAACTGAAAAAAAATGTAACAACAGTGCACACTGCTGACCAAGTAAAGCATGTTGTGATCATTTGAAGTAAACATGGCTCCGGCCAGTCTAGATGAAGGAATTCTTGCTATTGTTTTAAGGCCAGAGTTAATGGCCAGCATTTGCATGCATAAATGTCTGTTATTGCTCTGGTTTCTGCCCGAAGGTGAAGAATTTAAATGTAGTTTCTGTTAGCCTGAGAACCCAGGGAAGTGTGAAGCATGATGAAATGTAACCCAGGGATGTGTGAAGAATGATGTAATGTAAACCAGGGATGTGATTTTAAAAACATAGAGAATCAGAGAGCATTAAGCATTTTTTGTCTTGACCATCCAACTCATCAGTACGGCCTTGCTCTATATGTAAATTTATCTTAATCTTGAGTTTTCTCTTAGTCTAATCTTTCTAGTTTCTAGCTATTTCTAAGTGTTTTTCTGTGATGTCAGAACTGTACTACTAAATTATTTTAAGTATTTCTCTGTGATCTCTGAACTCTTGACTAGCACTGTCTAGTGAAAGTATTGTCTTGTGTGTTTGACTATTTGTTATTAGATATTTTTAAACCTTTTCAACTGTGGCTGTTTTTGTAGAGATAATTTAAGCTCTTTAGAGTACTTGCATGCCTTTGGTAAAATTGTACAAAGCCATTTTAATAGCTTTAGCCCTGTGCTATACTACCAATTGGATAATAATATTTCACAGCAATAATTGGACACCCTTTTAAGCGACTTTGAGTAGCTGATAAATATTAGTGGGTGGTGGCAGCTGGTACTACCATATAGTCTGGGAAAAAGTGGCACAGCTGAAGAACCTGTGCCAGCCTTCCCCAGGAGTGTCTATGTGGCTGTATAAACTCTTCTCAAAGTATATATGTGTGTGTGTGTGTGTGTGTGTGTGTGTGTGTGTGTGTGTGTGTGTGTGTGTGTGTGTGTGTGTGTGTGTGTGTGTTTGTATGTGTGTGTGTGTGTGATCAGCTACTTGGGCAGGGACACAAAGCAATGGTTGGACAGAGAGGGTACTGCAGGTTTTCACTTGACCACTAGGCTGAGATCTGGACCCTATAACTGCGCCAGTGGGGAGTCTCATTGGGGACATGGAGAGGGAGGGAGTGACCAGCCCTGGACTGACTGTGATCTCTGTGTGCTCTTAAGGGAAATTGCATTTTATTGTGTGTATTTGTTATCCTTTCCTCCTATATGAGACGCCCCTCACTGGTGTTAGTGGTGAGGATTGAGGCTCCTTGATTGCTGGGCCAGGGTGCGGGCATCACATATTAATTAGTGATGATGCAATTTATGAAAATGAGAGAGTTGTTCAGTATTTTGTGCGTTAATGTTAGTTGATTAAAAATGAGAAGGTGGGGTAGTTCGAGCCAATTTAGGGACTTGAGAGTTGAGCAATGGTAAGTGTAGTGGGCCTGCCCTGTGGCAAATTTAGGTACTTTTTTATAACATTGAGTAAGTTGTGCCTTGAGGAAAGAGTGAAGATTGGTTATAATAGGTGAAACATATAGAAGAGAGGGTAAGAGATAGGTGGTGGCAAGGGTTACTCTTGTGGAGATAGAGATGAATTTTTTAGCCGTATACTTCATGCCCAATTTTTGATTAGTTTTTTTTTTTTTTTATGATGTTGCTGACATGTAGGTCAAACTTAAGATTGTTGTCAATAGTTGCACCTAACAGTTTTGCATGTGAAACCACATTGATTGCAGTATTGTTCAGAGAAGTAATAGTAAAGTTAGATGCATGTGGGGAAAATTGTTTTGGTAAGAATAGTAGAAATTTGTTTTTTTTTTTAGTTAAGTAGTAAATGGTTGTTGCTGAGCCAAGACTCAATGGAATTGAATGCTTCTGGCATTAAACTCTGCAGAAGAGAGAGAAGGAGAGTCCTGGCAGGGCAGATTAAAGTAGAGTAATCAGCATATTGAATTTGGTAGCTTGTTTAGTAGCAGTATTAAGATGGTTAATAAAATGTTGAAGAGAAGTAGACCTAGTATTGAGCCTTGGAGAACCCCAGTGCTAACAAGTAAGTAAGTCAGGAGAGAGGTCATATTTCCATTGGACAGATTTATATCTGTTAGAGAGATAGTTAGTGAACCATTTAAGGATGTTTTGGTTAAGCCCAGAATAAATAGTTGGGATAACAGTTGGGGGTGGGAGACAGTATCAAAGGCTTTGGATAGATCTAAGAGCAGAGAAGAGACAAAGTTTCCTGAGTCACAAGCTTTGTTGACAGTGTCAGTAAAGGATAGTAGAGCAGTGATAGTGCTGTGTGCTGGTCTGAATCCATGTTGGATTGGAGAGAGAAGATTATTGTCATGTAGGTATTGAATAAGTTGTTTATGGATACATTTTTCTAAAAGTTTTGATAGTGGTGAAGGAATAGCACTTGGTCTATAGTTAGATATTTATGTGGATGTGCCACTTTTGTGGAGAGGAAGGATGGAGGATTTTTTTACACAGGGAGGGGACATAAGACTCATTGGTGTATCTATTAATGATTATTGGGACTGGATAGGCAATAGAGTCAGCAGATATTTTTAGAAATTTGTTAGGAAGATTTTCTGCAGGGGGGAACATGGTTTGAGCTTGCACAGGAGGCATTTGATGAAGGAAGTAGGAACTGGTTAAAGGGAAAATGTTGAGTGACAGGTAATAGGAGTTTGAGAGAGGGTAGATAATTTGTTAGTGATGGAAGCTATGCAATCAATGAAGTAAGAGTTAAACTGAGTTTTGCTATGTCAAGGGAGGTAATATCACAGGAAAGTTGGGGGGAGGACTGACATCCTGGGTTTAGGATTTTTTGATATTGTGCCAGAAGGTTTTTTGGACTGGATTTGTGCTGATTTTCTGACTTTGCATATAATTGTTTTTTGTCAAAATTAACCTGTTTCTTTACAAGGTTATACAGTGCTTTGAAATGCTACAAATTATTGTGAGTCTTATGTTTTAGGTAAGTTATCCAAACCTTGCTTCTTTTTTGAATGAGTGATCTGGTATAGACAGAAAGCCAGAGCATAGCTGGCTTTAACTCTTTTCCTTCTGGTGGCAGCTAAAAATAGATATTCATAAATTCACCTAATTTTTTCCTGGCCAAACCCTTCTTTAGTGGGGAGGAGTAATCTAGGAGGGGAAGTGGTAAGATGTAATGATTGCAAGACTCTGTATCCTTAAACTACCTATGATTGCAATGAGTTCTATGAACTCCCAGTGGATTTTTCTTCATCTTCTCTGACAACAGATTAGAGCAACTATGTACAAGCTGACCAGGAAATCTTGATACTGGTCTAGGATGTTCATAGGTTCATAGGTGTGTTCTAGGTTAATGGCCTGGAGCCTTTACAAGCCTAGCCCATAGGATTACCCAGTCAAGAATTTTTATCAATAGATATATGAAAGACAAAACAGTCTTGTATTCAACCACCAGCCACTGTTTCCTATATTACATCCATGAAACTGAAATCTCCATATTGCTTCAGCCAAGATGCAAATGTGCACTTTACCTGGGATGGCCCAAATGTGTTATAGTGTTGCAAGATATCAAATCACCAAGCAAATGGTACAGGGTCAGCCAGCTTACTCCTAGGCATTACGGTAGCTTAGGAAGACAGATTTATAGATGGCCTTATGAACATAATCACCTTGTTTTAGCTTAAGGGCCTACCAATAACTACTGCAGTTATCCAGAAGGAAACTAAGAGAGATCATATCATATCCACATTTACTTAGCAGTATATCATGCCTCAGGTGCTGTTTTACAAGCAGTGAGATGAGCCTACAATTGAAAACAACTGCTTCATGTTGTTGCTAAGGGTGGTCATCAATACTCAAGAAAAAGTCTAGAGTATAAGAAGAACTGACCATGGGCCATTTTAGCATGGTAAAGCCTGGCATTTTGTATGATGACCACAAACAGATCAGGAAGCTGAGCAGCTTGTCACACTGCCTAAGATGTAAGCATGTCCAAATGTCAAAAAAAAACTGCCACCACTTTACTCCTGGAAATAGCCCATCATCTAATAGCAGGGGAGTCATGTAGACATTGCAGGGACATTCACAGACACTAATTTAATAGTAGTAGTAGTACTAGCAGATGCTACTTAAGGTGACCAGAAGTTATTTTAATGACATCTAGCACTACTTCAGACATAGTAGAAATGTCAAAGAAGTTCTGTAAAAATCAGAGTGCCATAACAATTAAACAGTGACAATGGTCCACAAATTGTGAATGAGTCCTTTGAAAGCCTTCCAGAGAAAATAGAATAATTTCAACATTAGACTTTCCAGCCACCAATGACTTAGTAGAACATACTTTTTAAAGTGAAGAATGCTTTACAGGGTATGTCTATGGAGAAAATATATTTAAAACTGAAAACTTACTTTGCTGTTGGCATATAGGAATGCCATATATGCAATAACCGGTCAGTCACTCACTGCATATTTCATGTACCATGCATTACAGACTAGATAGGGCCTTCTTGTACCTAACATGAGGACATGGATATGAGACAAACAGTTGAAGCGAACAGCTCTTTGTTATCAAAAGAAAGTTTGCCAGTTTGATGTGGGACAAATGTACAAGGGTGACAGTAATTCATCAACAGGAGATATTCAGAAAACACTAGGGTTTCATTCATATATATTAAAGGTTGCTGTGAGCCAAATTTAGAGAAATCACTCCAAATTATGCTTATGTACTCCAAAATACTTATGTTTTAATTTCATTAAATGCTTTGTTACAACACCTTGCTCAAATGTTATTATTCTGTCTTCTATATTACTGTGTTTTTAGTAGTTTTCAAAATTGTATTGTACTTAACTTTGTTGATATTAACTTTGTAATAACTGTATATGGAGCTTTTCTTCCTGGGCCTCCATTGAAAACAGGCTCATTTTGGCCCAACAGACTTTCCTGGTTAACAAACTGCAAATAAATAAATAATAAAATTAATAAATAATAAATAAAATGAGAATATATTGATGGACGCAATAGCCAAAATAAAAGAACTGGTCTCCAAAATACCTAAATTCCTAGTGGTTCAGAAGTTGTCATTAGTGGAGGTAAGGGCTCCAGCAGTAGTTACCTCTGTTTCACTATCACCACCTACCTTGATAAAGGAATTGTAGTGTTCTGACATTGTTACTGTCGATTAACAAGTGTCCTGTGTGAATGTGTTTGGCTATATTATTCTGCCTGACTTCTCAGATGTGCTCCCAGTGTTGAGCAGTTTTGATATGTCATTTGATAAACACTACTTTTTATACTTTGCTAATTCAACCTGCGTTGTGCTGTTGCAACCTAGAAAAACACTGTGGCCACAATGATAATTACTATGCAGCTCTATGACCACCCATGAGTTTGGACAGTTTCAGTTATTGCTATCTGCTCTCCACTACCTACATTAAGGTTAAAGAGCACTGGGGAGAAAGGAAATGCATGGTTTAATAGCTATATGGTTTCTAGCAAAGCAAATACTTTCTTTTCAATGAAGCTGCAAAAAGATAAATTTATTTAACTAACTATGTATCAAGGATACTTCTGGAACTTCTCAGAAATATTGCCTCCTCTGTTGAAATGAATTTGCAAACAATATAACAAGATTCCTTAAGCACTTTTATGGTATAGTTCATGAAGGTCTTCTTAAAGCATTGGAAATGTCCTATTTCCTATAGTTTTATGTTGAAGATCTTCAATAAATTTAGATGATCTCTTACAAAAAGACTTTCTTTTTTAACTTCAGTATTGGTGACAACACATCTTAGTGTTTTGTTCCTCTTCAAACAGCATGTGTTATACTAATAAGGTGTTGATGAAGTTAAAACAAAAGACACAAAATGTGAGATTTCTCCCTATGTATTAGTGGGTTTACTGGTTGTGGTCTGGTGAATTGTTCATGCTCATAATTTGTCATATAGCTATATACTGTCTTTACCATTAACTACAGATATTTTACAGATTTCATTCCTGGAGTTTGCTTCTTTAATTGTTTTGATATCCTGAGAAAGGGAGCCATTGTTTTCTGGAAGCAGTGCTCTTGTCTTCCTCAGTGATTAATGCTTTCTAATAAAACTGCTAGGTCTGTCACCTAAAATCCCTTCTTCACTTTAAAACGGATTGAGATCACATAATACCAACATAGGACATTTCTTTTTCAAATTAATTCCCAGTTGTAGAAAAAGTAAATGGCAACACTTCTGTATGGTTGTTCCATTATTCCATGACTCCCGCAGCATGAAGTGAATTATCATTTCCTGTTTCATGAGCTGGTAAAACTTATGAGAATGTCACCATATGTGTTGTTTTCATAAACTGCCTTCATAATACTTCAGACTCTTTCTGTGACAGGCCAAAGCTTCAGTTTGACAAAAAACACAAAAAAATATTTAATGTCCTTCAACATCCCACTGACTTATATATACTAATTCTTTTTTCACATAACTATGGAGAATAGAGAAAAGTAAACATAAACTAAATCAAGACCACAAATAGAATTGATCTAGCAGTGATTTCCTGTCGGGAGCAACAGTCAGGTGGTTGAACATGCCACCCCCCCCCCCCGAGTGCTCCAGTCCTTGGAAATACTAAAAAAATGTTTCATGCTAGGAATACTAAAACAATTGCTTGATGCTTTCTGCTGAACATGTGAGTTCATATGTTGAGTGCACCAGGCAAGTGCAGTTGACCCTTCAGCATGCATTTTAACATTTTCTGGTTTGGATATTAGGTGAGGTAGAGGTGTCCATTACTAAATTTTAAGCAGTCAGTCAGGAGAAGGGAGTAAGTGTCTTTAGGAAAGTGGTGGTTACTACATTTTAGTCAGAGTGTGTGTGTGTGTGTGTGTGTGTGTGTGTGTGTGTGTGTGTGTGTGTGTGTGTGTGTGTGTGTGTGTGTGTCTAATGCCCCAGTTAGGTAAAGGTTTCTGGTCAAGCGACTTGCACAGAGTCATAGAGATGGAGGTAGACTCATACCTTGTACCCCTGAGGCAGTTCATAAACTGCAAAATTACCTTAACTTCTTTTTTTATGGTAAATCAGTTATTAGTGTTTCATTGTTAGGAAAATGCATATCTATGCAACACCTGTTGTAGTTCTGTTAACCTTTTAATAGAATTAGAGCTGTCTGATACTAAGACTCTAAGCTGTTAAAGAATTCCTTTCTGTAGTCAAAAGTACAGGACTTGAATTCACCCACCTCCATTTGTCTTTGATGTAAACATGAGCAAGTCACTCAAATGGTACTCCTAGGTCACGCCTGAAGCGGAACACTTTCTCCAGAGGGTTTGCCTGGTTAAAACATAGTATTTAAAGCGTATCCCTTTTGGCCCCCAACCCACCAATTATTTTTAGTTTTGTCCAGAATTCTTGAGCAAAAACTTTGAGAATTATTTTGGCCTGTTCCTTGAAAAATGTGTGGCTTTCTTGCAAATTGCTGTAGATTACAGTCACTTAACTATGTTAATCATGTGAGTTTTAGATCGTGTGTCCTTCAGAAAATGGTTGCTAATGCAATTGTCTAAGTATGAAGAGGACGATTTAAAAATGTTGCTTATTTTTGTGTCTTTATCTCTGATTTTTGAGCTAAGACATTGGGAGGGCTTGGGGTCTATGCAATGGGATGCACAGTTGTGAGCTGAAATACACTTCAGGTTGTTAGATATTTGTTCATTCATTTTATCACAAGCAAACATCTGAATGTACACAGTCATACTGGCTGTAATTGTTGCTAACATCTCTGTGTGTGCATTTGTGTTTTTTGTGTCTGTCCTGCATCCCAGAGTAGTTATGTTGTAAAGGAAGATATCAATTGTAGTAGAGAGGTGCTTTATCATGTGAGCCATGCACTTTGGTTATCATCCTTGGTTTACTTGTTTTTTGTTTTCACTGTTGATAGTGTGCTCATTTCTCTGTGAATAAATTGCACATCATGAAAGCTGCAAGTCTATTGTTAAAATATTAATTATAAATGCATTTTTTTAATTTAACTTTTTTTTTTTTTGCAGGTGCAAGGGTCTGAAATGCATTGCACTGAATCACAGTAGCTTGGGACTTAGTGTAGATGAGTTAAGGCTATGAGCTGTTAATGATATGTTTTCGGTAGTACAACTTTCAATTCCCTCAGTCTTTCTCTAGTGTGAGTCTGACCAAGTCATTTCACCAAGCAGTGATCCTGGGCTTCCCCTGAAAAGAGAAACGTGTGTCCAGTAGGCTGTTAGTAATTCAATACACATTTGAGTTTTGAATTCTTGCACCCTACATATAGTCCTTAATTGGTGTTTCACTATATGTCATTTGACTATGACTCCCTGTGTCTGTTGTAGTTTAATGGATTGCTAGATGTATTTTCAATAAATGTGAATTTAAAAGGTAGAGAAGTTTACTTTTGGTAGTGCTGTCAGATTTCAGTTTTGTTTTATTCATCAAATGGCTATTGGTGTTTTTGCTGTATAGCTTTAAATGCACATTTTAAATTCAGTCCAAATCTCTGCGATTATACAAGAAAATAAGAAAATAGAATACACACGGACATGCTTCAGCAATGAGGAGAGACAGACAAGTAATGGGATATCTGTATGGTTGGGGGGGGGGGGGCTGGTCCATTACTCTGCTTAGGGCCCTATTTGACCATGATAAAATTCTGTTCATATAGTTCAGAAAATGCTTGTGATATTTAGCCTCATACATTTGTTTTTTTTTTTCTATCTTTTAAACCAAGTAAAGCAGTAACACAGGAGTGTTTTCTCTTTTTAAGTAACTTTCTGAAAGTCACACAGTAGACAAATGAAGGTAGAAAGAATTAAACGCTGTACAATTGACGACAAGAAGAAGCTTATTAAGAACTTAAAGCATTAAGTTGTTAGGCTAACTGCCAGACTTTCACTTGTCTCTTCATTTTCTGATAAATCACTGAGGGTTAAAATTCACTATTTTTAGTCAGTCAGTAATGCCAATTATTAAAGTTTCATAGTTGTTGTTCATATCCACAAAGAGGTTATGGTTGTAACCTATATTTCATGTGGGGCAGGATTTTATTCTCTCAGCCCTCATTTGCTTGTTTTGTAATCTTCAGCAAGTCACTTAGTCAAGTATTGCTCCCAGGTCACCTTTAAAAAGGGACTGTATGGCCAATGGGCCTACATGGTTGTTAAATGGGTATTAATGTTATAAAAGTTATGTTGACACAAAAAACATTCTGTTAACTTCTTAAGTAAATTAGTTTGCCTCTTATCTGTCTCCAGTTTTGCAGAACTCCACTGATGTTTTATATTTATGCCTTCTCCCTCTTTAACTTCCTTTTTCCTGGTAAATCATTGAGGATTGCAGTCAGTGGATAACACCAGTCACTGCATTTTTCACAGTTTTTATTGCAAAAGATTGCATGTCCATGCCACACTTACTATTCTGTTAACTTTTTAAGTGATTTTGAGTTGTCTGGCACATTTGTTAAATACAAGACTTGTTATTCTATCAACTTTCAAAGAACATAAGAGAAATATTTAAAAACTGTTACTGATTTTGTTCCTTGTTTGTGATATTTGAGCTAAGAAGTTGAGAGGGCAGAATCACAGGGGAGTTAACAGTGTATGGTTCTGACATCAGTAAGCTGACATACATTTCTGGGCCATTATTTATGGATTTATTCTTTCATTTGATATCAAGCAAACATCCAAGGTGTTCAGCCAGACAATTGTCTGGAACTGATGGGTGATGTGTGTGTGTGTGTGTGTGTGTGTGTGTGTGTGTGTGTGTGTGTGTGTGTGTGTGTGTGTGTGTGTGTGTGTGTGTCTGTGTACAAATAAGCATGGGTATGCATGTGGATCAAAGATCAAAGTATTAGCCATATAGTGGGTACAATGAGGTAATAACAGAGATGGGTAGAAAGGAAGCTGTTTGTCACTAAAAATGGAAAGCTAACAGAGAATACAAGAATAATTTGCTTATATTTGAGTGTGTATGTGTGGGTAAATGTGAGGATGGGGGGGGAGGTCCTGCACTCTTTTAAACTTGCTGTCAATTCTCTAATATTTGAAGAGCTGAGAGCATTATAAAACACAATATATTTCGAATAATGAATAACATTTTGGTTTTATAATTAGTGTAAAAGAAAAAAATACTTTGTAACTGAGTGTTCTGGTAAGCAGAAACAAATTTAGGGTATCAATGATCTTTTTATAAATCTAAAGTCTACAGTTTAACTATGGTGTGAGCTTCCTTTATGATTGTTAGTAAATGTATTAGTTTTACCCATCTACTCATATTGTACAAGATAGTGTAGTATTCCACATTTTAAAGCTAGAGGGTTGCGCATGGCTATAGTATCTTTATTTATGCAGCTCAATTTATTTCTCCCAAGAGTCTCGAACAGTTGAATAACTGGGTATGTTATATAACAAGTATAAACTAACATTCAACCATTTTGTTTTATAAATAGTATAAAAGAAAACATTTACTTTGTAACCAACTGACTAGTCTGCCAAGCAAAAACATATTAGGAGTATCAAAGAACATTTTCTAAGTATAAAATCCACAAGAGTAGCCATGGTGTTAACTCCCACTCCAGCTGTTAGTAAATGTTCTGCAAGTTGCCCATTTGTTCTGATTTATGACAGATAGTATGGTTATCCATATTTTGAAGGTGGAAAGTTGACTATAGCTGTAATTTATTTTAATTCTTTTGCTTGTCGGTGCTATGGATGTTATCTCAAATCATAATGAACTGTCTGTAAATGAAAAAACTTCAGCTTAAGAATTTATCAATGTATAGTTTTAATTATTATAGTCATTAAAACTACAATTTCAATGTCTTCTGCTGAAAGTTGTTCATTACCATTTATAAAAGCATTCAGAAAATCATAACCACATCATTTAAAATCCTGCACATCTAAAAAAGTATTCACATACTGGGTTATTGTCACATACTGGGTTATTGTCACATACTGGGTTATTGTCACATACTGGGTTATTGTGACCAGACTTGCCCTTTTGAGTGCTATCCATGCATCTCAAGTTCCCTAATTTTTGCAAAATGCCCCTGATTCTGCTTCAAATGCTTTTCTTCATCCTTTAGTAAATCCCTTATGGCTGCAAGTCAGTCACTCAGTAATGCCAGTCATTAAAGTTTTTAGTTCTTATTGTTCAAAAATGCATATTGAGGCAAAACATGTTGTGTTATTAACTTCTCAGTAAATTACAGTAATATTTAAAAACTTGTTATTGATTATCCCCTACAACCATTACTTTGAATTGGTTTAGAATTCTTCATTAAATAAGTTGAGAGTATGGTGATATCCCCAAAACATTCAGATCTAAATTGTTTTTATTGGTGTTATTTCAGTAAAACATAAACAGAATGCTAAATGGTTCATGTTACTGCATTTGCCTGGTACAGTATGTGCCTTTATGAGAGCTGTTTTCTGGGAGGGGGCTGAAAAAATGGTATGTGCTTGCAATTTCATAATGTATTCACTTTTGGTGTAAAAGGCTGTGGGTTCTATTCTCATACTAGGTACTTGGACTAAATTTCCAATACTGACAATACAGTGCAGCAGGTGTGTCATCCTTCAAATGAGATGTTAAGCTCAGCCCCCATCTGCCATTGTTGATGGTAGACCAGTTGGATATAAAATATCCAATGGCACCTAACAAAATGAGTAGGGGAAGTTCTCAGGTGTCCTGGCAAATTTTCTACTAGTCAATATGAATGCCACCTCTAGTCTCCCATAAAGGGAGGCCATTGGTCTTGTAGGACTAACTATTTTTTTAACTTGCCTGTAAACAGAACATCAGTACCACGAGTCACAGGCATCTTGACCCACTTTTGGAACCTATTTTCATTTTCAGTTATTTGCCTGACTTACTCTGGTTTATGTTTTCATAGCAGCCTTAACATTTTTAGCATTGGCTCTAAATGCTCAATAGAATAAACTAGCTAAACTAAAGTCTTTCTATTTTTAGTTCAAGTACAGACAGATCCTCTCCCATATATCATTGTAATCCAGGAACTGTTAACTGACCACTCTTGCTTTTACTTCAAAGAGCTTTTAACAGATATTTAAACAACTTTGCTATTCACATGTATCTGTGGATGATAGATATGCATTTTATCTTGGATGTTGGCAAAATGTGGTATATTTTTTTAAAAATAATTTCCTTACAAGCAGCACAGAACAAAATATATTCAACTTCCTGCTCTTCAATTTGTGTTAATAATATTATTTTTTTGAATAAGGCAAAAATATCTTTGTGCATGGGATTTTCACACCTGTATTATATTGGTGGCTATACCCTTGACTTGTTATACTGTAGCATACCAACACTTCATCCAACCATAATTCTTAAGCAAAACAGCTTAATATTTTTTTCTGTGTTGTGAACATTGCGAGGATTTGTAAATTTTTTTTTCCTTTCTTTTTTTAAGGATTGTAATGCTTATCTGACTCTATACTATATAATACTTGTATGTGTATGTATCTATCTATCTATCTATATATATCTATATATATATATATATATATATATATATATATATATATATATATATATATATATAGATATAGATAGATAGATGTGTGTGTGCGTAGATTCTTAATAAGATGCAACTGTAGATGTTAATTTTTGAAGTATTCCACTATGAAAATAATGCAGTTAGGTGTTATATGAGGTGTTATATGAGCCAAGTTCTGAGTGATATAAGACAGAATGGCAGACACCAGTAAATTGACTGAACTTAGCAATGGTATTAACATATTACATGTGAATATTTTCTAATAGAAATGAATTTATGTATTTAATTTTCATTGGAAGGTTGAGATTACAGACACACTCAGTGTAATAATTTGGTATGAAAATATGGCAAATTCCCCTACTCCCTATGTCTATGATACCTTTGTGGTTACATCATGGCAACAGGGAGTTTGTGAGTGAATTGGAAGATGATGGAGCTAAGAGAGTTGACTGCTGAGGAGATGATGGTGATTACCAAATTAGCTTTGGGCAGCCTTAGCAACAGACAAATGAAAATGTGTTGACAACTTGTATCAGATAACAGAAAATAACATGGATTTGGCTGAGGCCTGTGAAAACACATATGCTGTAATTTAGTGACTTTACTTATTTGACTGACAGTCTGCAGAAAACTATGATGAAAGGTGAAGTATTGGCTTAGCTGAAACTTGTAAAATTTGACAAACTGAAGTGATTTCAGACTAATAGGAAGACTCAGTTGTTTGCTGATGTTGTGGGATGTGATGCAGAGCAACAAGCAACAAGAGGTAAACTTGATGATGATTTTATTGGACAAAATGGGTCATAGGTGTGCACTAGGCTAATGGCCCTGGTGCCTTTCCAAGCCTAGCCCAAAGGATTAACCTGGCATCATGCCACCCGACATTAGTTCCCAATGCCTCTGTTGAGTAGAGCCACTGGAGTGATCCCCGGGGTGAATTTTCTATTTCCCATCCACTTATCAAGATTCCTCTTGAAAAGAGACAGTGACGTGCTCTGTTTGACATGTATGGGAAGTCTATTCCATAGCACAGGCAGTCTCTGGGTTATGAAGCTGTCCCTCCAGCATGTTCTGTTGATTGTGGTAATGAGGTTGAGGTCTCTGGAGCATGTGGTACAGAGGGATTGGGATTTCTTTAGATGTAGCATTTCTAACAGAGCTGGGTCAGACATGGCTTTGTAAATCAAGCAGAGATCGCTTCTAAGTAGGCAATATGAGACAGAGAATAGTTGGAGTTTTTTGAGTCTGTCCATATAGGACAACTGTGTATGGCCTAGGATCATCTTTGTTTTGTGGCCTCTCCAGTTGTTGTAGATGTCTAGTGAGGTACATGCCAAATGGGGCATTGTACTCGATGACTGGCCTAATGAGGGAAGAGTAGAGGGAGACAATGACCTCTTTCTTCCTGGATTCAAACCCTTAGTAATAAGATGTGCCACATAGAAGGACTTTCTGACCACAGTGGCAATGTGGTGGTTAAAAGAGAGGCTGCTGTCAACCTGTGTACCCAGATCTTTTATAACGCCTTCTGTGTTCAGTGGACTACCATCAATGTGGTAATTCATGGGAACTGAGTTTTTCCCAAACGGGATGGCGACACATTTTTTGGCATTGAGCTTAAGGCCATGGTTCTGTCACCAGTCGTAGGTCTAAGTGAGGCCTTTCTGCAGGATGTCAACGTCACTTGGGGAGTTAATAACAGCTCCTAACTTGCAATCATCTATGAACTTTGTCAGCCAGAGTCCCATCATGTTGGCCTGGACTTCAGATAAGTAGATACCAAACAGGAAAGGACCCAGGACTGAACCCTGTGGGAATCCACTCTTGACTGATTGGCAAGCTGACTTGGAGTCAGCTACTTTCACACTGTGGGTTTTATCTGTGAGCCAGTTTGCAACCCACCTAGTGATATAGGGTTGATGCCTAGCTTAGTGAGTTTTTCTATGATTCCTGAGAGGGGAATGGTATCAAAGGCCTTGCCAGATCAAGGTATGCTGTAGGAACCACCTTGCCTTCATCCACAGCTCTGGTGACTGACTCAAAGAAGTTGACCAGGTAGAGCAGGCATGATCTACCCTTCACAAAACCAAACTGTGTGGGATCCAGAGTTTGGAGACTCCCTATATCCTTGTTTATTAGGTCCATGATGATGCATTCCATAGCTTTGCATATCATACTCATTAGGCTAATGGGGTGATAGTTCCCAGGGTCTGTAGTCACTCATCCTCTGTGGAGAGGGGTGACTGTAGCAGTGCACCATTTGGTAAGGACAAAGCCTGAGGTGAGGCTGTGATTGAACAGGGCACACAGGTATGGTGCCAGTTCACTCTGTAGTTCATGCAGAACACAGCCAGGGATATTGTCAGGTCCCATAAAAGCTGCATTCTTGGCCTTGGACAGTGCTGTTTTAACCTGTGCAGCAGTAATACTGGGTGCCTGGCAATCTACTGTTATTGTGATCGGTCCTTTAGGGGAGGGGGTAAAGTTGGCACTGAATCTGTCAGCCAGTATATTGGCAATATCTGTTGGCTCGGTATAGGAGATACCATTGTGCAGTAGCTGAGAGCCAATCTGGCTATTGCCATGGAGATTCTTTACATAACTATAGAAGGCCTTGTGGTTGTCTTTACTATCCGCTGTAATTCTGTTTTCATAGCTAGATTTAGAGGATTTGATGAGGGATCTCAACTTTCTGTTGAGGCTGATGAGGGAGTTTTTCCAGTCTTGGGACTTCACCTTATTCCACATCAGTTTCTTCCTTCTGTTGTATTGTTTTTTTATGGCAGGGGACCACCAAATTTGCTTCTTTTTTTTGGGAGGAGAGCGTCTTGGTTCTATTGGGTATGGCAAGATCCATGCATTTGTGTACGTGTTCGTACAGTGCATTGGTGTATGATTCGGCAGTCATGCAACTATTCTCCATTTGCATGGGTGCCGTGAAGTTAGCCACCTCTGTTTTTAGGATCCCAAAGTTAGCTTTGCAGAAGATTTTCATAGTGGTTACCTTTGCAGTGGGGGGGGGGGTGTGGATTTCAAAGGTGATTAGTTTGTGGTCGGATCTAACCAGGGAGGTGTTGACTATTGGTGTAGAGCAACAGTTGCCCATATTAGTAATGACCAGGTCAAGGATGTTTCTACCTCTAGTGTGGGTAAGAAAGAGCTGTTCCAGGGCATTAGAATTAATGAATTCCAGGAAACGTTGGGCAAGTGTATTGGTACATGAGTAGTTTTCCCAGTTAATGGAGGGATAGTTGAAGTCACCCAGTATGAGAGTGTTAGGTTGGACTCTAATATTCTCCAGGGTGCTTAGGAACATGTACTGTGAGTCTTGGGACATGGATGGGGACCGATAGCAGGCTACAACCTGAATCGCTGTCTTACCTAATGTTAGCTGCACCTGAAGTATCTCTGATGTGTTATGTTGGGCTGCAGTCCTGAGGTGTGTGCATCCTTTATGAATATGAAAACACCACCACTTTTGGAGCTTCGATCCAAGTTCTGGGGCCGAAAGGTGTGGAATGAGTTATAGCCTGGTAGTGCAGTGGTGCTTTCTGCTGCTTTGAACTAGGTCTCTGTTACAGCACAAATATCGATGTTCTCCATTTTAAGGAGTGCTTTCAGCAAGTGCATTTTGAGGTTTAGACTTCTAGCATTGAGCAGCATGACCCTCAGATTACATCTGTTTGTAGCTGTTATGGTGGTAATTTGGTCTTTGGAACACAGCCTAAAAAAGGCAATCTAGGGGTGGCAAGATCCTTGGCCAGTATCCAGAAGCCCATAGGTGACAGATGCAGGCTATCTCTGGCAAAGCATCAACGTCTGTCAATTTATGTCTAGAAATCAGGATCCTTACACATCCTAAACAATTTAAGACAGCCACCAAAAAGCTCTTTAAAAGTCACTGGTCCTGCCACTGCACACTCCCTCCTTAAACATCCCCTACTTTCCATACCTTACTCTACTTTCTGCCCTAAACTCACTCTTCTCACTAGCTCTCTCTAAAATTCCTTGACTACCCTTTCTACAGTCTTCTAAAACCTATTAAGCAAATTGCCTCAGAGAAACATTCTATTTTAATTGTCTTGCCTTCCTGCAACTACATTATGATAAAACTGGGTTTTTGTAACCACTTGCCCCAAAAACTATATTCATCGTAATGACATATTATTTCTTTTTATACACCTTGAAAGAACTTTGCTATACTCCTGATTATTGACACTGTATAACATTGTATTGCTACTTAATGCCTTGTAATAATCCTGTAACATTGCTGTTTAATGGTAATTTATAATGAAAATTATATAATATGTTGGAACTTTTCTCCCAGGGCCTCCGCTGAAAAAGGGTTCTTCAGGTCAGTTGGACAAACCTGGTCAACAAATGTAAAATAAATAAATAAATAAATAAATAAATAAATAAATGTCATCCCTGGCAGACAGATACTGTATCCCCTTGGAATGACACCAGAAACTTAGCCAATTGTTGAAATCAATAATTTTCTGATTGTATTGTGGTATCATTCTGGTGATGGCAGGATGATATACAGGGCTAGGGTCATACCCGCCTCGGCTACATTATCCGAGAGCTACTCTATGTCTCTTTTCATGTAGTCCAGGGAGGTACATCTCAGGCCATTTACACCCACATGTAGAATGACAGAGTCATATTTGTACCTGTTGTTGTGGGACCTGAGTGCATGAATTATGTGGCTGATCCTAGCACCTGACAGGCAGCTGACTGTTACTTTCTCCTTATTCACCCTAGTGAGTGGGACACCAGTGTGCCTCACTATCGAGTCACCTATGACTAGTGTGTTGGGCATGCTGTTTTGCCTTAGGGGATTTGGTTGAGTGGCACACTGTTTAGGAGAGTTATGCGTCTTGTGATTAGTGTTGTGTTGTGGTGGTCAAGTGTGTTTCTGCCTTGGAGGCCTCTGCTGCTTGGGTAGACTTTTATTGAGACCCTCTGTGAAGGTGGGTGTGTGGTTTGTGTTTTTATGTGAAGGCAGTGCTGGTGTGTGCTCTGGAGGGCTATGTGTTCCATGTGGTATAGTGCAAGTGCTGACCTTCTCCTCTTGACCAGCTATTCCAGTCTCGGCTGGAGAGTGCGTGGCTTCCAATTTGGATATATAAGTGCATCTCTCGCAAGTCTGAGTGTTGAGATGCAAGAGGAGAGGGTTGACAGTGTATATGAGGCAGTTGCTACATTGCCACGGGATGCCCAAGTTCACCAGGTTAGTAGGAGAAAGCACAGGGAACTGACCTTTAGACATGCCTGGAAGGATGGGCATTAATAATAAGCACTGGAGCTGTTTCCTTGTATAGATAAGATTCTTATTACAATTTAGACTTCTATAATCTGAGTCTCCCATGGAATGATTCACATTTTACAATAAGCTAATTGCTTCACTTATGTGACAATCCTGCAAGGGAGAGCAGTTGTATATTTTTTGACAGAAACAATTTGTTTCTTTTATGTAAAGTCATTATCTGAATTACAGTTGGTGGTAAACAGTTTTTTTTATTCTATCTCTATTTTGCCCCCATGTCTGCTTACTATTAAGCCTCTAGCAAGCCATTGTTCAGGCAACCAAGATGGTACTTTGTACTCTCAGTGGCATCTCAGCAGTGAGAGGGATTTATGAACCTAAAGCCCACACACACCTGGTGCTGATAAAAGCACTAAGAATCACCTCAAGGGCCACTTGTGTCTCACACTATGCCCATGCATGCTCTCTGCACACATCAACATGGTCTACTGTCAGCAGCTAGAGTGCCCATGTCTACGTTATCCTGCCCCACCATTGAATTACTATAAGTAAGTTTGCAGAATTGCTTGAAGAAACAGACAAAGAGGGAGGTGAGGGTGTGCACACCGAGAAAGGGATCATTACAATAGACAACAGAAAGCCTAAAAGGAAAAGGAAATTTAAGGAAAGAGGCTGACAAAACATGATAAATTTAAAACATAATGCAATTACCCTGATTGTGCCAGTGTGAAGATGGGATAGTAAAATAAATAAAACATTTAATTAACCCAATTTGCTTTTTCAAGATACTAGGAAAATATCATATAGAGAATAAGTGTGTTTTGAAGCATTTTTAGGGGATTAGAGTCATGCTCACTAGCAGTCACATTTATTTTGCATCAGAATATAAAAATATTAGGATCATAGGAGGTACAAGGCAACTGAGTCACAAGTCCATTTTTGCCTTGCCAGTACCCACATCTTGGTCTTGTCTTCATTTTCAGAGAGGGACAGGGCAGCCATACCAGGGCTGACTTTATGAAAAACCCATCTGGTTGTCCAGTTACTTTTAAAAGGCAGACAGTGTGTGACACTGCTTAACATGGAGAGAAAGTTTGTTCCTGATAAGGGATAGGCACTGCATGGCAAATCTATCCCTCCACCTTGTTTTATGGGTATATATTAGCATGTTGACAGGGCTGAATATCAAATGCCCTTTTTGCCCTGTCGATATGCTAATATAGACCCTTGCCTTATTTATTTGTTGGACTGGATTTAGAGCATTGGAAATCGTTAAAGATAGTAGAACTGTTTGATTTATGATGGTAATATTTCTTCAACTACTGCTGGATCCCTTATATCATCTTTTATGGCCCTTATGTGTTCACCTATATGTTCTTTAAGTTTCATTTCTGTTTTACCTATGTAAAATGAGGTACAATCATTACATAAGGCACAATACACAACTTTTTCTGTGTAACAGCAAGCTTTATCCTTTAAACAAATCTTAATATTGTTTATCTTCAGTTCATTCGTTTCAAATACATAATTACAATATTTGCATCTACCACATCTAAAAGTTTTCCCATGTTTTGTTTTATACTTGTTTTCCAAATGTTTTTTCAAGTTCATGCCTTTTTTGTACACTATAGATGGGGTGTTAGCAAAAAGAGAGTGCAATGTTATATCCGCCTTAATGAGCTGCCAATTCTTCCTTAAGATGTTGTCTATAGAAGTACAATCAGAATTAAAAGTTGTAATAAAACTCTTAGTAAATGATAACATTCCTGTGTTGTTTGGTGTTTCAATATCGATGTGAATCATTGTAGTGTGATTATTAATGTTATTGTCCGAATTAACTGCATTTGAACTCGATGTGTTTGATGTAGTTTTGTCTACCTGATTTAATAAGGGTATGAAATGTAAATTATCTCTTTTGTAAACTACTTCATTCATAATATTATATATTAATTTGTCAGGATAACCTCTATTTTTAAACATATCGCACAAATTTAGACATTCAACTATGAAGTCATCTCTTTTACTAATCATTCTAGAGGCCCTAACAAATTGGCCCTTTAAAACAGCTCTCTTCTGAGAGTAAGGGTGGCATCTGTTGAAGTGCAATAAACTATTACTGTATGTCTCTTTTCTGTATATTTTTGATTTGAACTCTCCTTCCATAATGTCCTTTTCCAGTAAAATATCTAGGTAAGATATAGAGGTGGAATTAATGGTAGCTGTAAATTTTAAAAAGGTAGTTGTTGAGTTAATATAGTTTAAAAATTCATCTAATTTATCACTATTACCATCCCACAAAATAAATATGTCATCCAAAAAACGTAGATACATTTTACAAAAGTTATAAAATATTGAATTAAAAACATACGTCTTTTCCCACATGTACATTACTATGTTTGCGTAAAGGCCTCCACACGGTGAGCCCATAGCCACTCCTTCACTTTGCAAGTAAATGTTATTGTTAAAAATTATAAAATTATTCCTTAAAATAATGTCAATAAATCAATCAAACAAATTGATACTAGTTTGATCTAGACCCTTTTCATCCAAAAATGAATTAAACCAATCTATGCCAGTATCATGAGGAATAACAGAATATAAATCTTTGACGTCAATAGTGACAAATATATCATTCACATTATATTCAGTAGAACCGATAATGGATAAAAAGTCCCATGAATCTTTCAATAAATGTTTTTCCATGTATATATACTTTTTTAACTTGTTGTCAATAAATTTTGCTATAGGATTTGTGATGGACCCCTGTGCATCCACAATAGGTCTAAAAGGTTTTTTTTCTAAATCTTTATGGATTTTAGGCACCCCAAACATTGATGGAGTCCTGGGGTGACAAATATTCAAGTAATTAAATTCATCTATGTCAATAAGACCTTCAATAAATAGATCATAGATGATACCTCTAATACGTCTATAAGCCATGTTTAGTTCATTAAGTGAACTCAACGTATATGTATTACTATTTAATATTTTTTCTAATGCATTATTGTAATCATAAGTATTGAATATAGTCATCCTGCCCCCCTTGTCTGGTTTAATGAATCTAATATTTTTTGCCTCCTTTAACATATTTAACGTATTATTTGAAACGAATGAACTGAAGATAAACAATATTAAGATTTGTTTAAAGGATAACGCTTGCTGTTACACAGAAAAAGTTGTGTATTGTGCCTTATGTAATGATTGTACCTAATTTTACATAGGTAAAACAGAAAGGAAACTTAAAGAACGTATAGGTGAACACATAAGGGCCATAAGAGATGGAAATGAATTAAATGCTTTAGCTAAACACATTAGTACAAATATATCGCACAACTTTAGATTTGTAGTACTGGATGTCCTGAAGGTAGACATCAGAGGTGGGGCCTGGCAATTATTATTAGAAAGACGTGAGCTAGAATGGCAACTAAGATTGAATGCTAATAATTGGCCAGGTTTAAATAATTGTTTATCTATTGGTAGTATTTTAAAATTGAAATCACTAGTTAGGTAAAGTTTTTCTTATTCTTATTGTTATTTAATACAATATTTATTAAATTTATTTATTTATAAATTAATTAATTAATTATTTAATTATTCATTTTATATTTTATATTTAACACTAGATTTTTATAATTATATTAAAAGTAAAATGAATATTTACATCGATAAATTTTAAGGAATACTAACTAAAACCTCTAAGGAACGGAATACTAACTAAAACCTCTAAGGAACACTAACTTAATGCATTATTCATTTATTCATTTATCATCCATTACGATATTACTATTAATGTATTGTGTCATTATTTTTCGAGATATTGTTGTGGGTCAACTAAGAAAATATTTATATATTTATATAACTGTTGACATTATGTATTTACAAACACATACACACTTCACAATTAATATTTTGAACACCATTCATGGAATGAATTAATAATTATTATTATTATTTTAATTGCACAATTTTTTCAGAGGCTGGCTTTAAGCCTCATGAGTATGGGCTGAGCGCTTTTATACATAAGCGCCCTTTTGCTAGCATCATTATTGTCGAGTCGTTAATTAAATTTTTGTATACAAAATAATTATTTACACAAAATATTTTACATTCACAATTCATTAAACATTAGTCACCCGAAATTTCACTACACACTGTACATTACTATATAATTTTCTTCACATTTTTAATCATATTATTATTCTATCGTATGTTGACATTAAGGGACGTTTTATTCCTATGTACATAAATCCATTGGATTAACGCATATATTCCACATAATTTGTACTTTTTTGATTAAGGATTTGTAGTTGTGAGGACACTTTCTTTATATGCTGATCATACGCTGCTTCTTTTGATGTACGCTTTACACATCTCACAGACATTTAAGTTTAATTCTTTAACATAATTTCACAAATACTTGTGAAAACCTTACAAGTAATTGTTTAGCACAGATTTTAGCGTATTGTTTACGGCGATAGTATTTGTACTGTTTGTTAAAGTATTGTTTTTTGAGGTATTGGTCCTACAGTACTCAAAGTTTTTAAGGCATGTTATTTCTTTAATTTTTTGAATGATCTCAATTGCTTACATCACTGATTTAATCTATTTAAATAACAGGAAGTGATGTATAACTGTTTTTGAAAAAATTTGGCAGGAGCCAAACGAAAGCGCTTAACTTATATTGTCTTTTTACGCTTTGTGGATTTGTTTTATTAAACCCTTGCTGAGTATTATTCAGTGGATATTCGTTTTTTGTGGGTTTTGTGCCATCATACTTTCATCGAGCAAGTCTGTTTCTCTTGGTTTACGTTTGGCTTGTTTATACTCTTATCATCTTGGATCCCTTATATGCCTATAAGCAAATCACAGATCACTGCTAAGGAGTCCAGATCACAAAAATAAAGCCTTCTGTCTTTCTTGCTAGCTTAGTTCTTTTAAGCGTAACATACTGTTTTAGTTACAAATCTCTGGGGTTTTTCCAGTTGCTTGATATGCTTAGTAAGGTACATGCCAAAGGGGGTATTGTACTCAATGGTAGGTTTATGTATGTGTCCTACAAGGAGAGAAGGACTTCTTTTGATCTGGAAGAAATACCATTTGCTATGAACTTTATGAGGTAAAAAAATCTCTAACCATTGTTGCAATGTGATAGTCAGACATGAGGGAGCTGTCCAACCAAGTACTTAGGTCTCTCCCGATCTTTAATTTTTGAAGTGGTGTGTTATGTATACTATGAAAAAGAGATGAGTGCTTCCATATGCTACAATATTGTCCTTTTTGGCAGTGAGATTGAACCCATTCTTATACACCAGCTATTAACAAGTATACAGTCCTGTTTGCATGTGTATATTACATGTGAATATAGTAGGCCCTGGTAGAGCTTTGATACTACATTAAGAATACAAATGATAAGAGCAGAGGATTTCTAATTCTAATGTATGGATGACTTCAAGCCATATGAACAAATTCTGGGAAGAATTACAAATATAATTGCATATGCATATATACTTGTTTTCTCTCATTTGGAGAGGGTATTTCAATTCTAGTTTATTAGAAGTTAAAAAAGGAAATGTGAGCATGTTGAGGAGACATATGAGATATTCTAAGGAAATTATAGTAAAGTATAATTTATTTTCTAGAGGTTCATGTATGGCTCCATGCAGGAGAAGTTCCTTAGCTACAAAAATAGATTTAGTTTTTTCTAGTAGTTATTTACTTGAAAGGTCAAGTCAATAATTATCTAATTGTTTATCAGACCATAAACTATTAACTGATTTAAATATTAGTGAAGTGTGTACTCCAATATGGACTGGATTGTTTAATATAAGACTTCTGCTTTATAAATATCATATTAAACTTTATATGGACAGGCTTTTTTTTTTGGCACTGGCAACACACCACCTGCTTCCCCCAATTCTTCTTTGCATTCAGCAGCTATACCCGATCCCTTTTAGGCACCCTCAGGCTAACCCTGATCAATGTATGGGGCTAGTACAGTGACCAGGTATCCTGGTACAACACACTACTATAGCCAAGAGTGTTTTTTTGGTATGCCTTTGCTTCCTTGCTCCTCGTGTA
>NC_056730.1:997501039-997626039 GCF_019279795.1 Protopterus annectens
CAACAGAGTTTCAACTACAGAGATATAAAAAAAATAATACAGTTGGATAGTTTCTCACATATGCTCAAAACAATACTAAACTATTCTTGCTAAATGTCCTTGACTGACTAAAGAATTACTGTTCCCTGACTACATACTTAAGAAGGCAAGCTGATGTGTGCTGAGTGTCTTACCACAGCAAAAGCCAAATGAAGTCTCTCTCTCTCTGTCTGTATGAATGTGGGAGATGTATATCCTGTCAGAAATCTTTCCTGCCAAGTTCCATAGTGCTGCTGATAGAGTTCCAAAGAAAGCAAATGCTGGTTAGAGGATGACATCACCTGTGGTCACTTGAATCTGGTACAATACACACACAGAGCTTTGCTAAGATCTGTTGATGTATCTGAAAACTATAATACAATTTCAGACTTTTCCCCCTTCCAGGGTTCTCTGATAAACATACACATTTGAGCAGTTATACAAATGCAACCTAATATACATGCATACATTCTTTCTGTCCGGCAGGACCTATTGTTGATGCATTTTTAATACAAGTAACTTTACAAATATATTTTTCACTCAAAAATCTGTTCAGATCAGTGCAATAGTCAAATAACAAAATTCCTTACAAAACTGCAGATAGCTATGCTGGTATATATGCACATGTACTACCCTACTCTCCCTGGCACAGATGGCACTACCTGATAACATCAAGGAGTGCACCAAGATCCTCCAACAGGGCCTTTACCAAACAAATAAACAATATCAAAAACATTGACACAAGCTAAATACAAAGAAATGCATAAATGTATCCTTCAGCAATCGTGACTGTTGTAGTAATTATCACATTAAAAGCACACCCCTGAAAACTGATGCTGTAGTTAGGGTCTAGGAAGTGATGTTGACAATGAGCTGTTCTTTGGTCACCACGTAGCCACTGTTATACAGAAGTCCTTTTTTACTGCATAGCTTTATCTAAATGTATGAAGTTCAGATCCAGGAATATAATTGGTCCACTGTACTTAATAGTCTGGACATTGAATAGAATGCCCCTTTCGGTATTTACCTATCCAAACACTTGTCAGAACAGGAATGATCACAGTGCTTTCTCACTAAATAAATCAAGGGCCTAAATCTTTAAAAAATATGCAGACCATCTCAAAGCCTTGTATTTCTTCACAGTATTATACATGAAACTGAAAGGTAACCCTTTCCTTGTTTAGAGAGCTTCAACAGACCCTATTTCTTTAGACCTATTACACATTTGCAAATCCATTGGTATCATAAATATCTGCTCAAGGGATCTCAGTCTCTTTTGTAAAATAAATAGAGCATGTTGGTGGGATAGGTTTGTATCTCAGGGAATGCTGCTTCTATGAACAATCTTCTACTCTTCATAAAACAAAGTACTTCATTCACTCTATTTGAATGTAATTTGTATGGATGAAATATGTCTTGTTCTTTATTAAAATATGTATATTTTACAACATTAAGTGAGTAAAAGGAAAATATGTATGGCATGTATTTCTATAAAAATATGAAATAAAATAAACTAGTGCAATTTCAAATGCGTGTGAAATAGCAGCTCACATCCAATGAAATACAAAACTTTTTGTACTTCTGAAGAAGAAGAGGCAATAAATATACTTATTGATGTTTTATGCGTTTCAGTTTTTGTGAGACTTTGATGGAATGTTTAATGCGAAAACAGTCGAAAGAGGTTTTGTAAAAGAAATTTGTAGAAGAAAGAAAATAGTAACCACGTAGAAAACTGTTTGATATTAAAAACAGAATGTATAGTTACACTATGAAAGATTAGTATAGAACATATTTCTGGTGTCTGTATTACTAAATGAATATCACTTCCCAAATACAATATTCATAAGACTGTTAAATTTCCAGGACGTTAAAAAATGTTGACTACTCGTCTGAAATTATTTTAACTTAAAGTGCAGTTATTAAGTCTAAAAATAATTGAAGATTGGAGATTTCCATGATTAAGACTGGCTCTCTCTAATACTTGTCAGACTTGTTTTATCCTTTGGTCATACGTATCATACTGTTGTATTATACACTAATTAAACATACTTTGGAACTATTCCCCCATATCTCTGTTGAAAAGGGGCTTTTGTACATTTTAATTTTCTGGTAAAAAATGTAATAAATAAATAATAAACAAACATGAGGGAAATGTTTTAAAGATTCTGAACTGGAAAAAGAGATTTATCATGGTGTATGAAGCATGGGGAATGATGATAAATGAAAGGTAAAGTGATGCACTGTGTACATCTTGGCTTAATAGTTAAAAGATTTACCTTATAAACACAAGGTACTAGGTTTGATTCTGCCATTGGGTTATTGACTAAACTAAAAAATGTCCTTCTGGGCTGCTAGCCTGCTATTTATATATAAACCTATATAAACTCAAAGAAATATATCATATTTCACACAGTAAAAAGAGAATTAAATGTTTTTTGTTAGATGAATGAAAAAAAACACTGTGAATAATGTAACTATTGAGAATATTATTTTTATTATTATTATTATTATTATTATTATTATTATTATTATGAGAAGCTTGGATAAAGACAAGACAATGATACAATTGCCTAGCAGTTTCACACAGAGAATTGAGAGTCTGAGTTGTCAATGAAGTTCATCCTGTAATCCTTGGTTTGAATATTTCATTTTTCAGTTATCCCTTGCATGATGTTGAGCAAGCCACTTAACCAAACAGCAGTCTTGGGTTACCAATAAAAAGGTGAATTGGACCTAGTATGATGACCTGGTAAATAAAAAGTAACATATAATAAAATTCAAATAAATAATACTCATGTGTGCTTGAGATATATGTAAATGGAGATATGAAGCAGATTTATATAATAAGATATACAATATATATGATAACCTAAGAGAAACTGATATTAAAATATTAAGAACTGAAGCTGATGTATGTAATTTAGTTACAATGAAGTAAGGAATGATTAGTAACATGTAAAAGCAGATTATGTGGCCCACCTAATCACAAAAGGGTTTGCATCCAGATCAAAAGAGGTCATTGTGCCCCTCTACTCATCACTCATCAGACCCATCATAGAGTACAACGCCCTATTTGGGATGCACCTTACAAGACTCCTGCAACAGCTGGAAAGACCACAGAAGTACCTTACCAAGATGATCACTGGCCTAGGTGGTAAGCACAGGAGATTATTTTATTTTTTTTTATATTTTTATGTGTTGCTTGTGTGGTGCGGCATGGTGCTTAGCGAAGCTGAGCTGCTCTTATACATATACACCTGACATCTGCTATATATCTAAAAATAGAAACTGGTTGTAATCAATTTAATTTTTTTTTATTTGCCTCACCCTATTTGTGTGATGTGGCATTGTGCTTAGCGATGCCGAGCTGCGCTTATACATATAAACCTGGCATCTGCTCTATATCTAAACATAGAAACTGGATGTAATCAATTATATATATATATATATATATATATATATATATATATTTATTTATTTTTTTTGGTCTATTCCTGTTTGTGCTGAGTGGCACTATGCTTAGCAAAGCTGTCAGACATCTAAAAATAGAAACTGGATGTATTTAATTGTTGTAGTTGTGTTGTGCTTAGCAACACACAATCCCACACAGCTTTGCTGTGCAACACAAAGAGGAATCTTAGTAGTATATCTGAAGATATACTGCTTCCCTGTACTATCCAAGTAGCTAGATAGGTTGAGTCATGACCTACAGTGTTATAGGTCCCAGGCTTAAGTCCTGACCAGTCTTGTGTTTTACATTTATTGCTGTGAAAATGTCAGATGACTGAAACATCAGTTTAGTTTAAAATAAAAAAAAAAATGTTACATTTAGAAAAGTTACACAATTCTAAGCACTGCTTAAACATGGTCAATGGTCTACAATATCTGCTCATTGCTAAGCTAAATGTCAACATGGCTTGTTTGAGTTTGCTCAATGCTGAGCTTCACTGAAATGGTTTGTGTGAGTTTGTGCAAAGCTGAGTGACATGGGGCTTTTTTGAAAGTTACAGCATGGCATGCAAGGGTGGGAATGCAGGCTATATAAAGTCCAATAAGCAGGAATTTCACACCGTTCATTGGAGTCTTCACTTGGCTGTTGATATGCCTGGAGGTGTTGGAGAGGGAGCACGCTTTTGGGGACAGAGGTGGGGTGGGCAGGAGTCCAGAGTGTCCTGGTGAAAAGCTATGAACCCCGGCTGCTGCAGGTTGATTACAAGGGCTCAAAATATTAGTCTGAGGCCTGGGATTGGTTCACTAGGGAACTTTCCAGTGCTGCTGGTATTCCCCACACTGATGAGCAGTATCATGGACATGAAGTGGAGGAAGAGGGAAACCATGGGCACCTGCGTCCAAGAAACTTGGGCTGGGCAGAACCCACAGATATGTAAGTATGCTTGCCAGTACTTTAGAAATATACAAGCTGAATCTGTGCAAAACTGGTATGCATAATGGTTTGCTTCTCTTTCAACAGCTGAAGACGAGAGGGCTCCCAATGTGCAGTCCCAAGCAGGGCACCTGGCCAGGATGAGATGAGAGTGTGGTAAGTAGGGAAACATCAAAGTAATTAAGTCATGCATAACATAATCTTATAATAGATTACTTACAGAGTTTGCAGTCTTAACAGTCAAGCATGACATACCTGGGACATGTAACATGTTTAGTAATGTGTCACTGCCTACCTGAAATTGTAGATCAAGATAAATCAGGTAAATATGCAGTACTGTGTAGTATAGCTTCTAAACATCAGTTAATGTTGTGGTCTACCACCATTAAGAGCCATTGTTCTGGTCTGCCCATTGTCTGAAATATGATGTAGATTGTACTCAATTAATGGACAGGGTATATGGGTTATCTGTTAGCTGTCTGTCACAGATCTCCATGCTCTACATGCCAGACTTGAAACAACAGTAATCAATAAAATCTAAAGGGCAATGGTGCTTTGATATGTAATGTTTTCAAATAAAAAGTGTTCACTATTCCTGTATTCACTGCATGTGCGTTCTAATCTGACAACAGTCAACTGTGAAATGTAAATGAATAAAGAATGCAGCAAAAACTGTCTGAAATAAATGTAGTGCATTACCCAGAGTAAGGTTCAAGCTTGTGTTCTGCTCATTTTGTCTGACATAATGCTGTGTATTCTACCCAGGCTATGAACTTTGTATATGGGTAAGGTAACTGACATCCTGGACTGATATCTATGTGTCTGAATAGCAGATATTAGGGAACATTTTCAATACAATTTAACTCAGGAGTGTGTTTTCACAAGTAATCTTTTCAAATAAGTGTTCATTATTCCTGTAGTCACTGCATGTGTGCTGTAATCTGACATCAGTCAACTGTTAAATGTTAAAGAATAAAGAACGTAGCCACAAATGTCTGAAATGCATGTAGTTCAATAACCAGAGTAAGGTTTAAGCTTAATTTCTGCACATTCTGTCTAAAATAATGCAGTATATTTCACCCAGGCAATGAACATGGTATATGGGTAAGGTAATTGAAGTCCTGGACTGTTATTTATATGTCTAAATGCCAGATTTAAAGGAATATTATCAACACACTCTAAAACAGGATTGTGGTTTGATAATTACTGTATTCAACTAAAGTGCTCATTTTTCATGTGTTCACTGCATTTGGCTTCCAATGTGATACCACTTACAGCGATACATGTGTGTGTAATTGTAGGGTTTCACACAAAATCTTGCAATAAAAGTCATAAAGGAGAATGGTGTTTTGAAAATTCATGATATTGAAATAAAGTGTACATAATTCCTGCAGTCATTGATTGTGGGTTCTAATCCCATGGCATCCAGCTGACAAATAAGCAGCTGTGTAATGTACTTAGTGTACATGAACATACCTCTCAACTGTCACACTTTTGAAGAATATAGTGATTAATGCCCATATGACTGGGCATTGATTAGCAGATACATGACATTACTTGGAATGCAATTTATTGGGAAATCCATTTTCAGAACACCTTGGTAGCAATGTATGAGCACAACTATGTGAAACAGTTCCCTGTAGTTGTGCCTGTGTACCAGCATTTGTTAGTGTTTGGCTCATAATGTCCTATGCTAACAGGTTGAGAGGTATGCACATGCAACATCATCCATAGAGGAATTGCAGTCACTGTACTCACAACTGAAATTGCACATTTGCTGAAGTATGTATTAGTAGTCTGTATAGTAATATTACCTGCAAAGTTACTAATGGTATGTTTTCTCTCTCTCTCCCCACCGCTTATCTTCTTTAATTTATTAATGTTATTTATTATTATGATTTGAAATTAATATATTACTTTCATCTAAATGTTATGTTGGCCTTATTTATTATTTCATACTAGTTTGCTGTTAACATACCTTCCTTATTGTTATTTATTGTTGTGTTCTTCATAATATTCCTGTAAATGTCATTTGATTAATCAATGTTATCTTCCATTATGTTAATACTAACATTTTTTTGGTTATTTTTTTTGTTAACTTATGTTTATAATTAATTTATTACAGCACGACAAGGTAGGCCGGTTCCTAGTGATTCATATACCTTGGCTCTCTCAGACGTGGCACTGGTGCACAGCATGTCTGGGCTGCATCCTGATGGTGCCTGCTCTGCTGCCCCTGAAATACCTGTGGTATCAGGAAGTTCTGCCCCACAGGCTGGGGTTGATCCCTCTCTAGGAGCAGAGTTGGAGAGGGTGACCCATGAGGAACTGCCAGGTATGGTGCATGGGTTGCTGCGTAGAACTGTCAGTGCACACCTGTGCTGGATAGAGAGCATGCTGTCCATCCAGGTGGGGTGGCCTTGACCCAGTCACCAGCATCCACCACTGCCACCAAAGGGGCAGTGAAGGAGCAGTGCTGACATTCCCATGGGTGAGGACTTGAGTCATACTGCTGCTGTTTGTGATGCTCATGGGACTGGGATTGCACAACACTCTCCCCATCCAAAGTGTTTACCCCATCTTGTGTCACACACCAACTGCTGCTTGTCTGTCTGCAAAAGCTTCCTCACCTACCCAACTTACTTCCCCCACATGTGCCTATGTCCCTTCCCCAACATTCCACCCTCACCTTAAAAGAAAAAAAAAGGCACCTGTCCTAAAAACAAAAAAAAAATGACATCCCATACATAGTTCTCCATTTCACACATGTGTTCACTGGACACATGTAATTTGGTCCAAATGGCTTGATAATGCACTTATGTTGTCATCACCCCTCTCTGGAGGTAACAGTCCAAATTCAGCTAAAAAATCTGTGCAAGTGCACAGTTGTTGCTGCTGAAGAAATAGATAGCTCTTGTTCTGTCCTACACCCGTGCTGCACTTCCCTACCTGCATTTCACTATGTTTTTCCCTCTGCTTGCTACCTTATTTCACTGCTGTCCTAGCTCCCCATTTTTCTTTTCTGTAAACCTTTGTAGTGTGATGCTGCATGTGATGCTGCATTGTTTAGCTATGCTAAATAGTGCTATATTGATATATGCATTTGAAAAAAATATTAATCATGCTCAAAAAGTACACCTGCGCCCTCTTTCAACCCAGGACCATTGCACTTGTGGAACACTAGATCAACCGGCCAAGCCACACAGCCGCTACTTAACACAGCTGTTGTAATCATAACAGAGAAATGCTCAACTTCCCATCATTAAGCATGTTGAAGTGATGCTGCGCATTGTGCTGCACCTTGCAAATCATCCAAGAGATTAATAGAAAAATAGTACTGCAATTGGCACTGTAGTACAGAAATACATCACTGCAAAGTCACACATATACGCTTAGACGTAATGGAGGTATCTAATAGCAAGCAGCCCTGCAATTATATTTACAACATGTAAGAACAGACTTGCTAAAACATTAATGGAAAATAGTTTTTTTAACTGGGACTCTGGTATACAAATATAGTACTCCAAAGCCATACACATAATAATAGATGTAAGTGCAGTATTCCACAGCAGTTAACTGTGTAATGATAACTACAACATTAAAAATACTCTTACTATAGCAGTGACTCTGAAGCTCAGTTTGTAAAATGCATTGAGGACATTACCTTTTGGTACACATGGTCCTGGGTTCCATTGCAGCTGTATCTTGCAATGAAAATACATGTAAAAGGATGTCAGCATTATAAATTGTGATATGTATGTCTAGCTCATTACCTATTTATCCACCCAAAGCAGTACAGTTGGAATATCTGCACCTAAATAATAGGGGTCATAGGCCTACAGATAGGACCACTCTTAACTAGTCCTAGTACAGAGAAAGTCAGGACATGCATTAACCTGAATTCCCAGAGGATGTTGAAGTGTGTACTGAAATCATGGACCAGTAATGTCAGCCCACAGCCCACAATGATTTGCTGGTGATATCACACACAACCACAGCTGCACGGGTAACATACATACATATATGGAGGTTGAGCTAGATGCAAGGGTTGCCATCACACACTGAACAGGGGACTGCCATGACATAACACTTCACTTGGCAGTTGTTCAGCTGTGTACTATCATGGTTAATGTACCCCTACCTTTCTCTAGGACACACCAGGCATTTTGACTTGTATTGTGTTACTGATACCGTTGGCTGACATACTTACCTGAAACACATACCTTAATTCCCAGTGGGATGGGTATACTCAATCTGGCCCTGTCTATACAGCAAGGCTGCCACAGGTCCCACACTTCCACTTAAAGCGTGTAGTCCTGCAAACTGTTCACCTTTTCTGCCGATGCCTATTGCCTGCAGCATCACCTTCAGCTTCAGCCTGTGGTATGCACATTTGTATGTAAAACGTAGCTGCTACAGACATTCTCTCAGCCATGATGTAGTATCTGTACCCCAGTAATTTCCAACTTGACATATGAGAAAGTGGTTGTGATCTACATTGAGACCTTATATCCATTTCAATGGTTGCATGGGATTGGCTGATTATACTAGAAATCACTGGTACTCACATTAATGTATAAAACTCACTGAAAAAGAAATAAAAAATGTCCAAGCCACCAGTAGAAGCAAATAACTTTTTATACAAATCCACAGATGAGCGCTTTCATCTTTACACAAGACTTCTTCACTACTGGAAATCAGCTGTGTTGGCTGCAATTATTATTTCAGAGGTACATATTGATTCAAAGGCGAATAATTGCTAATGAGAACCATGCTAAAAAGGCAAACATCTAGCTAAGGGAACAATTGCGTATGATAGTTACTTCACAAGGTGAACTTTGCACAGCATTTACATATCCATACATATTGTACTCCATAAGGTATTTAAATATTTTGTTTCCAACATGATGCATGTGTGACAATATACTTAGGGGCAATGGGGATTAGATCATTACCCTTTCTTAGAGCTGTAATGATGACATGTCATTGATCTCCAAATTTGTTACACCTACAGAGGAACTCGAGTACAGTAAGGGTAGAATTCTTTTTGTCAAGTAGGTACACCAGTCTCCTGGAAATTTCCCTTGATAGTGGTTACAATACTACACTGCTATTTTTTTGGTGCTGTTGGTTTTATATATTATAAGGGGTTTTACACCTAGGTGCCAAATTTTAATGGACTCCTGAGTTGGGTATGTGATCATATATCAGTATCTGTCATGGCACAAACAGGGATACCTGCCTATTGGTACTATCCTAGTTGCATCCACATCCTATGTTTGCATAGTGTTGAATATGAGATGTGTAATCAAGCAGTGAATGCTGCTAGCCATCTGCTATTGCTGTATCTCTACCTTCTGTATACCCACATATGTGATTCTGACATGTGTTCCCATTTTGTTGTTTTTCAGGAAATATGTACCGCCAAATGCCAGACTCCTTTTACAGATGCTGAAAATGACATCATCCTGAAGGCCTTGGTCAACATCATGAACTCCTGCTATTCAGGTGAAGGCCAAACAAGGAAGAATGGCAGCATTGTGGGCTTACCTGGTTCATGATGTGAATGTTATTGGTCACCAGAGCAGAACATATGAACAAGTGTGGCACCATGTCACCGATATGATAAAAGCCGCATGCAGAATAGCAGCAGATGTGGCCAGGGATTGTGGTGTCTCTGATGGTGACCCTGCAGTTGAGCAACCACTTTCAGCCAATTCCTGGCAAACCTAGGACCACAGAACAGCTCCCAGGAATCCATCACATGGTATGTCGTGGATGTGGGTACCACCTTTTCCATGCAAGTGGAGCATCCTGGTATTCTTAGTTGGATCAGCAGTGGAATACATTAACATTCAGTGAATACATAGTTTTATGTCAGTGTCAGGTATGTTTTTTTGGGGGGGGTTAGTTGCAGTTTGAATCTCATGTTCAGATTTTGACCAACATACCAATTAACATAGTAGTTACTGGAAATGGGAGATATTTGGTCATATTAACCTGTGATAGTGCAACATGTAGTGCTGTGTACATTACATTACCACTCCCTCATACTTTCACAGGACCATCAGTAATCAGACATAGCCATGCACCTGCTCTTGGTAAGCACAGCACTGTTTTGTTAGAGATGTAGATTTATTGCAAAGTATTCACTAAAGTGTCATCCCAGGCCTGCCGGCTGGATTGATGTACTGTCTGCATGATTGCCAGCTTAGCAGATATTTTCCAATGGCACAGTTCAGAATCATACCTATGCCTTGTAGGTGTGATCACACTGATAGATTTGGCAGTACTTTCAGGCCATTACAGATTGCCATATATGTCAGCTGTGCAGAGTTTTGCCAAATGTCAACAGTGTACGTCATTGTTGCTTATGAAATTCATGATTAAAAAGCTTTTTATTTTCAAGTAACTACAGATGTTTGTTATAACCCAGCCACTGGGGATGCACATGCCAGTGCATTTCTTTGTGTCGGTCCCAAGCCCAGATAAATGGGGAGGGTTGCGTCAGGAAGGGCATCCGGCATAAAATTTTGCCAAATCATACATGCAGAAAACAGTACAGATATACATACCAGATCGGCCGAGGCCTGGGTTAACAATGACCGCCAACAGTACTGTTGGCCAACAGGGTGCTGGCGGAAATTGGGCTACTGTTGGCCGAAGGAGGAGAAGAGTGGGAAGGCATACTCGAAGGCAGGAAAGGCTAGGACTGTGATAGTGAGGTTCGGAACTTTGAATGTTGGCAGTATGTCTGGTATAAGGAGAGAGCTAGCTGATATGATGGACCAAAGGAAGGTTGGTATAGTGTGTGTGCAAGAGACCAGATGGAACAGGAGCAAGGCTAGGTGTATCAGAGGTGGTTTCAAATTGTTTTATCATGGTATGGATGGGAGGAGAAATGGCTTAGGCATTATCCTGAAGGAACAGTATGCTAAGAGTGTTTTGGAGGTGAAAAGAGTGTCGGACAGAGTGATGTTTATGAAGCTGGAAGCTGATGGTGTAATGATGAATGTTGTTAGTGCATATGCTCCACAAGTTGGGTGTGCGATGGATGAGAAAGAAACATTTTGGAGTGAGTTGGATGAAGTGGTGATGACTGTACCCAAGGGTGAGAGACTGGTGATTGGAGCAGATTTCAATGGGCATGTTGGTGAAGGGAACAGAGGGGATGAGGAAGTGATGGGTAGGTATGGTGTTAAGCAAATGAATGCTGAAGGTCAGATGGTAGTGGATTTTGTGATAAGGATGGACATGGCTGTGATGAATATGTATTTTAACAAGAGGGAGGAGCATAGGGTGACATACGAGAGTGGAGGAAGATACACACAGGTGGAGTATATCTTATGTAGAAGGGCCAGTCTGAAGGAGATTGGAGACTGTAAAGTGGTGGCGGGGAAAGTGTAGTTAGGCAGCAGGATGGTGGTTTGTAGGATGACATTGTTGATCAAGAAGAGGAGGATGAGTGTGAGAGTAGCACCAATGATCAAATGGTGGAAATTGAAAAAGGGTCATTCTGAGGTGATGTTCAGGGAAGAGTTAAGGCAGGCACTGGGTGGCAGTGAAGAGTTACAGAATAGCTGGGTAACTACAGCAGAGCTAGTATGAGAGATGGCTAGAAAGGTGCTTGGTGTGACATCTGGAAAGAGGAAGGGGGACAAGGAGACCTGGTGGTGGAATGAAGAAGTACAGGAGAGTATACAAAGAAAGAGGTTGGCGAAGAAGAAGTGGGATTGTCAGAGAGATGAAGAAAGTAGACAAGAGTATAAGGAGATGAGGTGCATGGCAAAGCGAGAGGTGGTGAAGGCTAAGGATAAGGCGTATGAAGAGTTGGATAAAAGGTTGGACACTAAGGAGGGAGAAAAAGACCTGTACCGATTGGCTAGACAGAGGGACTGAGCAAGTAAAGATGTGCAGCAGGTAAGGGTGATAAAGGATAAGGAGGGAAATGTACTCACAAGTGAGAAGAGTGTGTTGAGCAGATGGAAAGAGTACTTTGAGGGGCTAATGAATGAAGAGAATGAGAGGGAGAGAAGGATGGAAGATGTGCAGATAGTGAATCATGAAGTGCAGTGGATTAGCAAGGGGTAAGTAAGGATAGCTATGAAGAGGATGAAGATTGGAAAGTCTGTTGGTCCAGATGACATACCTGTGGAAGCATGGAGGTGTTTAGGTGAAATGGCAGTGGAGTTTTTAACTAGATTGTTTAATGAAATCTTGGAAAGTGAGAGGATGCCTGAGGAATGGAGAAAAAGTGTTTTGGTACCAATTTTTAAGAATAAGGGTGATGTGCAGAGCTGTAGTAACTACAGAGGGATTACATTGATCAGTCACAGAATTAAGTTATAGGAAAAAGTAGTGGAAGCTAGGTTAAGAAGGGAGGTGATGATTAGTGATCAGCAGTATGGTTTAATGCCAGGAAAGAGCACTACAGATGCGATGTTTGCTCTGAGAGTGTTGATGGAGAAGTACAGAGAAGGTCAGAAGGAGATGCATTGTGTCTTTGTGGATTTAGAGAAAGCATATGACAGGGTGCCTAGAAAGGAGTTGTGGTATTGTATGAGGAAGTCTGGAGTATCAGAGAAGTATGTAAGAGTGGTACAGGATACGTACGAGGGTAGTGTGACAGCAGTGAGGTCTGCAGTGGGAGTGATGAATGTGTTTAAGGTGGAGGTGGGATTACATCAAGGATCAGCTCTAAGCCCTTTCTTATTTGCAATGGTGATGGACACGTTGACAGACGAAATCAGACAGGAGTCCCCGTGGACTATGATGTTTGCAGATGACATTGTGATCTGTAGTGAGAGTAGGGAACAGGTGGAGGAGACCCTGGAGAGGTGGAGATATGCTTTAGAGAGAAGAGGAATGAAGGTCAGCAGAACTAAGACAGAATATATGTGTGTGAATGAGAGGGAGGATAGAGGAATGGTGAGGATGCAGGGAGTAGAGGTGGCGAAGGTGGATGAGTTTAAATACTTGGGATCAACAGTTCAGAGTAATGGTGAGTGTGGAAGAGAGGTGAAGAAGAGAGTACAGGCAGGATGGAGTGGGTGAAGAGTGTCAGGAGTGATTTGTGAAGACGAGTACCAGTAAGAGTGAAAGGGAAGGTCTACAAGAGGGTAGTGAGACCAGCTATGTTATATGGGTTGGAGACAGTGGCATTGACAAAAAGGCAGGAGTCAGAGCTTGATGTGGCAGAGTTGAAGATGGTAAGATATGCACTAGGTGAGTTGAGGATGGACAGGATTAGGAAAAAGTGTATTAGAGGGTCAGCCCAGGTTGGAAGGTTTGGAGACAAAGCCAGAGAGGCAAGATTACATTGGTTTGGACATGTGCTGAGGAGGGATGTAGAGTATATTGGGAAAAAGATGCTCAGGATGAAGCTGCCAGGTAACAGGAAAAGAGGAAGGCCTAAGATAAGGTTTATGGATGTGGTGAGAGAGGACATGCAGATGGTTGGTGTGACAGAGCAAGATGCAGAGGACAGGAAGAAATGGAAACAGTTGATCTGCTGTAGCGACCCCTAACGGGAGCAGCCAAAAGAAGAAGAAGACAGATGTTTGTTAGAAAATTATATCCTCATGTCCTAGTATATGAGGTTGGGGGTTAAACAAGTCTATAATACTGACAGCATTGTATACAGCTTAACATATATTGCAAGGTAGTACTGCAGAGCATAGTAGTGCAAGTATTAAAGTACTGCTTTTCCATTTTTATAACAGGTGATCGGGGGGTGGTCTCTGTCCCCTTCACAACCTGATGTCAGTGTCTCTTCAAACTCTGATGATAATGGTGGCTAAAGTGAGGCACAGCCAGGGGTTTCATGGGCTGAATCACTCACAGAGGTTGACACCCCTCATCTGACCTCATTATCACCATACACAGTCAGTATGCCTACTTGTTCCCAGTGCCGTGTAGCCACAGATATTCAACAGTCAGAGGGTGGGGACATTGAACAGGAAAGTATGGCTGCTATGGCTGCAGTGAATGTTGATACTGGCCATAACAAAACAGATGGCGAGGTTCCACACAGGCGGATTGATAAGGGTGCTCGTAGGAAGCCTGTTGTCCTTCCACCACTTGCTGCAGGTACCTGATCACATGTCACTCGGCATACATTTAGAGCCATCATAGAGGCAAAGGCATGTTCCAAAATGAACTCCTGATGAATGCTCAGGATTATGGATGCAGCACAGTCTGACATCTGGGACTGCCTCCACCATATTGCTGATATCCCAGATCAGTTGAAGATGCAGTGGAAAGATGTTGGTCTGAGACAGATCTCAGAATATCTGTCTTGGAACACACATTGTCTGTGATGGAATGCCTAGCTGGAGTTGAGCGTCAGACTCTTAGACATAGGTCAGCAACTCCATCTGCTGAGAGTCCATGTGGCCATGCACAATCACACTCGCATACTGGCAGTACATCCAGTCCTCCAGAAGGGAATGTGCTGTCCACACCAAGATGTGGAAGGCCATGGGCTCATGGTCCTGAGCATTCACATGGAAGACATGGTCCTAGCACACAGCAGTCACCCTCAGGTAGTAGCTCAGTATCTGACCTTGGGCATGGAGGTGCCAGTGCAACTCCTGGCTGAGCCAGTTCACGTGTTTGTGGGGTGGAGATGGTAAACTGTCAGCTCCACCATGCATGGTTCAAAGCTGTACAATATACTGACTCACAGGGCTAGCACTGAGCTTGACTGTGTTCACACAGACACTCACACACCACTGTCACAATCATGTCACTTACAGACACAAACTGCACATTTCCATCGACCATCTTGCCTGATTCCTTTACTGACTCACACACATGCTTCCCAACCTATTGGGTCAACCAAGGCCTCCTACATACCCACTCAACAACTTATGCAAGTGATGATACCTGTGCTACATCCCTGTCATCCTTGTAACCATTGCAGGAAAATGAAACTATGTATCTGATGCACGGGCTATCTAAATTACTATGTATTTGTTTCATCCATTGTTGCCTTTGACATGCCACTATTAGTGGCCACTGACAGGTATTGTTTGTTGCCATTTGTAATGAGTAAACCACATTATTTTTTGTACATTATGTTGGATAATGTTGTAATGGCTGTATTCTTACACAATAAAAGTTGTCTCGTGGAACTATTTGTGCTTCAGTTTCAGTATTGTGTAGGATTCAGCAATGGGTACACAGGTGCAATAAACCCATAAACATCAGAGCACAAGATGGAATGTCAGCACAGAAGAAAAATGCCTTCAAAAAGTTAAAGCAGAATAGGATTATGGTCCCATAAATTCATATGTGTATAACAGGCTAACAAGAACAATGGCTTATTTCAGCCTAGTCATGCATCCCTAACCTCTGACAAGGTCTGATACCCACAGTAAGTGTAAGCAGAGTTTTGGGAGCTGACACATCTACAAGTTGTAGCATACAAGATGAACCATCTACAATTTCCCTGTGTCCATTATATACATTTGTCCTCATCCAGTTATGACTGCTTTGTTTCATATCTCATTGTGTTACTTACACATAATGTGCGTAACAGCAGAAGTATGGTTCACATGGATGGGGAGCCTCTTACATGTAGTGTGCAGTTTCAGGGTTAAATACCTGTCTCCCCAGTATGGCTTATTTATACCACAGTCAAGGTGCAGCTGTGTACAATAGGCACATCTTGTACTAGTCCTTTCTTGGACATGCAGGAGGTACACAGTGGGATCTGACACCTCCCTGTATGGCAGCCATACACCTCCCCTCCAAAGCATGTAGGAGACAGAATACAAAGTTACGACCTTGACACTGTTATGTACACTGCATATTGGTTTACTGTGGAACCTATGGGTCTGTTATAGTTGAGGGATATGCCTGTGTAGTTACATAGCAAAGGTGGCATTGCACTCCATGATAGGTGTGATGAGTGCCAAATACAGTGTCACAATGACATTCTGGGATTTACATGTCATACATTTCTCTATAGGTTGTGCAACGTTGAATGAATCCCCACATCTTACCGACCAGTGAAAGTCAAAGGCTACATAACTCTTTGTGTCCGTAAGGCCCTGACTAATGGATCAGCTGTTGGAAGTGTGCAGACAATATGATATTTTCCAGGGGTGGATGACTTCCAAAGGTATACTATTGTGCATTCTTTGGCATTTAGTATTTGTTAATGGCTCTGACAACAACCAAATGCATGTCAGCCCATCCTGGATAACTGTTGGTTCTGTGTGGGATTCAGTGCAAGCTCCTACTTGGCAATCATCTGGAAGCATGCTCATTCTGGGGTCACTGACAATGCCCATGACTGCAGAGAAGGGTATGGCTCAAAGGGGTAGTCCCAGGAATGATGTGTGAGGGAAGTCCACTGACAACTGGCCTCATTGTAGTGGTGGACTACTTGAGACTATGTTCCTGGATAATGACTGTCAGACACTTGGCTATCCACCAGTTGACATACTAGCTTGTAAATATCCTGTACAGTGTTTTAACAATGCCTGATGGCCTAATCTTGTCAAATTCCTTCTCAGGCCATGATATGTGGAGTGAGCCATTTTCCCCTCATCCATTGCATAGTTTAACACTCAGTGAGATCCACAGGTTAGGTTAGTGTAGGCATGATCTGACATTTAACAAAAACAAACTGGGTCTGGGTCAGTGTCTGCAGGTGTTTTACATTATTACTGATTATTTCCATGATAAGTCTTTTCACAGCTTTAAATATAAGAGTACTGAGACATCTGGGGACACTGCTTGTCACTACATGCGAGTTGTCCTGTGTGCAACTAAGTACTGCAGTTAATTTCATCATGGCTTCCAACAAGATAGTCATCCATGATGTCTGTGTCTGTACAGAGTTCAGGCAAAACAATGGAGGGGAAACTCATACATATACCCTGTGAAGGTAAGGAGAGAATGTTTATGCAGTTATTCAGCAGTTGGACACTACAAAAGCAGTGTGTACTGAAAAGACAACATTACCTTGTGAAGAATTCTGACAAAAGAGAAGTCCCATACAATGCTGGTGACTGGCTACTACTACTGCTGGTCTTACCACAACCACTCTTTCCTGGGATATCATGCTCCTATAATTTGTCTCTCACCAGAAGCAAAATGTTAGTACCAAGCTCCACATGAGGAGCAGGCCACAGCCTGATTGTTCATCCACATAGTTGTCCAACATCATGCAAGGCTCTTTAGGCTTCACATAACTTTTTCCAGGTAGATGCCTTAATTAGCAACCAGAGCACTCATTTTAGTCTGGCATGTGTTATGCTTTTTATTGCAGGGTTGTTAAGATTTCACTAGGGTGCTAACTAGATGGTTAGTCAGAGCACAGTGTCACAATATAATGTTCAATGTCTGGTGACATAGATGTCCAAGGTTGCTCAAACAAGCACCAAAGAGGCAGTGATCCCTGTTGGTGACAATTTCACAGCAGTTCATGCAGACTTACCTTGAACAGCTTCATGGTGCACATCTGCATGACATGAATCTGAGGCCTACTGCAGAGAACTGGCCATCTTTGGCCAAAGTGTGTGTACCTCACACATGTCCTAGATACGTCATACTGTACATTTATGTAACTGGAACACATGTCTGTGTTCCCACATCATGTCACACAACATTGACTTTGCTGTCTATTTGCTTGTGAGGCACTGTAGACTAGCAAGGCCAAAGTAATGACTGCAAAGTTGAACAAGTCTCTGTGCATGCACAGATATCCACATCACCACTGTAGGAAGTGTCTACAGACACTGTTTCTGAGGCTGTCAACCCTAAGGGTGTAGCAGGATGACCCTAACTTAACTGGAGTTGTACATTGTCACATTTGTAGTTGTGATCATGCCTAATAATAGAATTATGGTTAGTACAATGGCCACATGGCTAATAAAGCATTGTACTCACTCAACAATGTTATGGCACACTGTCAGGTGCTGTGTTACATCAGGGAAACTATATAAAGGTGATAACATGTTACAGTTCAGCATCTCTCATGCCACTGCCTAACAATGGCTTGCTATGATGTACACACAAGCAAGACTCAATTGTTAATGGCATTATCAATAACCGCTGTCGAGATGTGGAAAGTGTCCCCACCCATATACCCCTATACCACACAAATATAATGTGTGAGAGATGTGACTATGTTAAAAACATTGATTCCATGCTGTCTCACACACCAGTCAGTACATACAATGAGCAGTTTGCCAACATGCACACCTCACCACATAATCCACTCACACCCACATCACAAAAACCTGAATGTATGGAGCTCCTTACCAGACACATATGCAAATAACAGACTCCTCAGAAACACAATTGTAAGCTCATTATACACAATCATACATCTGCAGAACACGATACACATGATAGCGCATGCACCACGTTCTCAGTGGTTAAACACCTGAGGCAAAACACAAACGCAAACCTATTATTCATAGGTGATTACATCATGAAACATTATGATGTTCCTCTCACCAGGCTACACATGTGAAAGGTCAAATTTAGCTGTCTGTGAGGTGCCAGGATATATCATACCACACATGCACGCAGGTCTGTCAACATGAGGTAACATTATGATGACTTTATAGGTCCTGTTGGTTTGAACAACTTGAGACATTCCTCAATTGACTGTATGCAGACACATAAAAAACTGAAGAAAGAATGATCCAGGCACCTCAAGGTTCACACTCTTATTATAAGACCAAAAATTAAGCGCTTTCATCTCTGCTAGTGGAGACTTTATCAGAATAATTCAGTTAATTATAAATGCATTTATATACCCATCTCAAAGCTGATTGACATCTTAGTAAGTCTATCCAAGCAATAATTATAAGAAATGTATCCTGTTACAATGAATGACAAAACTCCACCCATTTAAAATTCAAACATTTAAATAAAAAACAATATTATGTAAAATGTATACAAAAAAACACTTTTTGTGAAAAAGCACATAATAGTTTTGATTTAAATCAAAAACATGTTATTAACATAATATCGTCAAAATCTATTAGCTTTTTCATTTAACAGGAGTTATGGATATAGCATCATTTAGCCCCGGGGGGAACATAGCTGCCAATCCGAACTGCCATTCTCTTTCCTTTTTTCTCAAAAGATTTCTCCAATCACCACCCCAATGTTCACGTTTTATATTTTCTAAGAAACCATACACATATTTTTTAAAATCAAAATGGTTCTGAGAATGCTTAAATAGAGCTTTGATTTGATTCTTATTTTTATATTGTTTATGTGTTCATATATTCTACCCTTAAGGGGATGCTCGGTCTTGCCTACAAAAAATGTGAAACATGTTGTACAGGTAGCCAAATAAACTACCCTATTAGTGGCACAATTGCCCTTTTTAAATGTTATTTCACTCTTTAATCTATTATTCAACGATATTTTCACTTCCTTATTTATGTAAGGACATTGACGGCAAGCTCCACACAGTTTAATTCCACAATCAAGTTCCACCTTAGGCTGTATTTTATGTTCCAACAAACTTTGAAAATTAGCTCCTGTTTTGTTTATAAAACTCTGACCTTCACTACTTTTTCTAGCACCTCTTTATTGATCCTAAAAATGTTCCAATTCTTCTGACTTTTTTAATTTCCCCTGTCAGATGGTTATGTTCAAGTACACATGCTTTTTTATATTGATCTTTTATAACGTGTCATACTACTACCTTTTTTCAACCCTACACCTAATAGGAGTTTGTAATTAATACCCCATTTACCATGCACTTCCCATATTATTTCTGTTGACTAATCCTTAGGATATCCCCTCTCTTGGAACATAATACTAATTTTTTCAAGTTTTACTAATACATCTTCTTGATGAGATATCATCCTGGCTACTCTTATGGCTTGTCCTCTTACTATACTCTTTTTCTGTGATGTGTGATGTCTACTTTCAAAGTGCAGATAAGAATTACAAAACCTTTCTTTTTGATAAATTTTAGATTTAAATCCTTCATTATAATGAGCAATATGTGCATCTATATAACTTATTCCATTCCTATCATAATGGTATATAAATTCCAGGAATTCTGTTGTATTACCCAAATAGTTAACAAATTCCTCCACTTCCTCACATGTACCTTTCCACAAAACAAAGATGTCATCCAAGTATCTGGAATATGTCTTAATTCTATTCCAATAAGGACAATTAAATACATGTGAAGTCTCCCATCCCAACAACATTATATTTGCATAAACGGGGGCACACACTGCCCCCATTGCAACACCTCTTATCTGTTGGAAATACTCTCCTTCAAAGAAAATAAAATTGTTTTCCAAAATCAAACTCATAAGCTCACAAATGAGGGCCATAAATTGCCCTTATTGGAAAAGAATTAAGATGTATTCCAGATATTTGGATGACATCTTTGTTCTGTGGAAAGGTACTTGTAAGGAAGTGGAGGAATTTGTTAACTATTTGGGTAATGCAACAGAATTCCTGAAATTTACATATCATTATGATAGAAATTGAATAAGTTGTATAGATACACATATAGCTCATTATAATGAAGGATTTAAATCTAAATTTTATCAAAAAGACAGGTTTTGTAATTCCTATCTGCACTTTGAAAGCATCCATCCCACATTACAGAAAAAGAGTATAGTAAGAGGACAAGCCATAAGAGTAGCCAGGATGACATTTCATCAAGAAGATGTATTAGTAAAACTTGAAAAAAATTAGTATTATATTCCAAGAAAGGGGTTATCCCAAGGATTGGTTAATATAAATAATAGGGGAAGTACGTGGCAAATGGGGTATTAATTACAAACCTCTATTAAGTGTAGGGTTGGAAAAAAGATAGTAGTACGACACAATATAAAAAAAATGTGTACTTGAACATAACCATCTAATAGGGGAAATTAAAAAAGCCCTTCAGAAGAATTGGAACATTTTTAAGGTCAATAAAGAGGTGCTAGAAAAATTAGGTGAAGGTCCGAGATTTGTAAATAAAACAGGAGCTAATTTCAAAAGTTTGTTGGAACATAAAATACAGCCTAAGGTGGAATTTGATTGTGGAATTAAACCATGTAGAGCTTGTCATCAATTACATAAATAAGGAAGTGATAATAACATTGAATAACAGATTAAAGAGTGAAATAACATTTAAACATGGCAATTGTCCCACTAATAGGGTAGTTTATTTGACTACCTGCATAACGTTTTACATTTTATGTAGGCAAGACTGAGTGCGCCCTTAAATGTAGGCTATATGAACACATAAATGATATAAAACAATAAGAAACAAAACAGTGCTCTATTTTAGCATTCTCAGAACTGTTTTAATTAAAAAAAAAACAATTGTGTTTGGTATATTGGAAAATATAAAACTTGATCCTCGGGGTGGTGATTGGAGAAATCTTTTGAGAAAAAAGGAAACAAAATAGCATTTCAGACTGGCAGCTATGTTCTCCCTGGCGCTAAATGATGTTATATCCATAACTCCTATGCTACATGAAAAAGCTAATAGATTTTGACTATTTTATGTTAAGAACATGTTTTTGATGGAAATCAAAACTATTATATGTGCTTTTTCACAAAAAATGTTTTTATATAAATTTTACAAATTGTTTTTTATTTAAATGTCTGAACTTTAAAGGGGTGGAGTTTTACCATTCATTGTAACAGGATACATTTCTTATAATTATTGCTTGGATAGGCTTATTAAGATGTCACTCAGATTTGAGATGGGTATATAAATACATCTTATAATTAACTGAATCCTTCTGATTAAGATTCCACTAGCAGAGATGAAAGTGCTTAATGTTTGGTCTTATAATAAAGGAATGTGATCCTTAATGTATGCAAACACATGACTGAGCTTACAGACTCTGTGCCTTTAGGCAGTATGCTTATAGCCTTCAGCTGTATTTCACCTTAGCCTAGGATGATGGCACAATTACAAATAAAAAATAATTGAAGTCAATAATTGGCATATCATATGGTGTCATTGTAAGGTGATGCAGTGCATGTCAGCTGGGGATGACTTGCTCCACAGGCCTCTATGATTTGCCATAGTTGGTGTTCATCTATCACCCCTGTGAGCTTGTGTACTGGCCAAGGCTGCTGACATCCCGACAGTGCATCTTATAGGCAGTGTCTCAAAGGAGACCTTTCCAATGAGGAAACACCATCTTCAAACAACATCACAGTTATGCTACTAGATGCTAGGAATGCCAGCATTACACATCACTCACTGGAAGGTGTCCCCACCTTGGAAGATGCAGACATTTCCACAGTCACACACACTTGGCTTAATCCTGTCGACAACACCACAGCTATATCAGGCTACACAAGCTTCCACATGTTCAGACCTTAAACTGAAAGTGTGCCAGGTAATGCGGGTGGTGTATCTATATTTACTAAAGACAGAGACACATCCAGATTGGTTAAACAGTGTGATTCCCTGGAGACACTGCAGGTGATACTCACTGCTGTTAGGGCACCTAATCAAGCCTTTCCCAGATACAGGCGCATCTCCATGAATCAGGACACCCATTGTGCTTATTTGAATCTACTTATGTCTATCAAGATACATCACAACACCAAGGTGTGGGGTGACTTTCACTAACCACCAACTGTGTTGGTTTCTCATGCTCAAACTCACTTGCCCAAAGGTTAGTCCAAGTCCTTAACTACAATGCCCTGAACTGGTCAAATGACATCCCCACAAGGGGAGCTGACGTACTGCATCAAGTACTTACCTATATGGGTGACCACTGTAGCAGCTCCACTGTAAGGTCCTCCTGATGAGCTCTGACCAGACATCAGTCTCCTTAAAAGTAAGACTCACACCTGACCCCCCCCCCTTGCAGCAAATACAGTAAAAAACTTCAACAAAGCAAATTATAACCTCCTATGGGATGGTGCAATCAGCTTGACTGCACCTCCCTGCTCAGATGAGACAGACAACTATGCCAAACTCTATACCAATGCTTTATGCAACCACCTGTACATCCGCATAGACTCAGCTATACCTGATAGGAGGAAAATCAGCTCCTCATGGCACAGTAAACTAGGAGTGGTCATACAATCCCCCATCATATCAATCTACTACAAGAGGGTTGTCATGAACAAGTGCTTGTTGACATACTCATGGCCATAAACCCCATGCAAATGTGTATGTAGTATCATTTCCATCAGTAACACCAATGTTACTGGTAAGTAGCACATTAGTAGCAAAGCCTGAAGTACCTACTGATGGGCGACAGACCTGGCAACACCTACTTTACCATATGTCACCATGTCTCCCCAGTGGTAAGAAGGGAAGTATATCATGCTCGTGTCATTACTGAGGTCAATGTCACCCAATAATGATGTAGATATATCCTCTGTGTACTCTTCCCTCAGCATGGCAATATTTGAGTGCAATGGTCATTTTGTCCTGTACCTTTCCAAGCACCAGTGGTAATTGCACACAACACAAAGGTTCCTCAGAAGGGAACTTCAAGTCCCCAGTATCTGTCCTATGGGGATCATCTGAAATAACTGTGACTGTAGCTTGTGTCATAGAGACTACTCAGACATGATCTCTGCCTTGCATACAAGGCAATGTGTGACGCTGCTGTATCGGAAATACTGCATATCTGTAGGTGGAATGGTACATGGATTAGTCACTGTAAGGACATTAACCTGGTATGTGACATTACTAATACATGCTAGTGGGGGAGATATGGCTACCAGATGTTAACAAACATTTACAACAGACTCCCATGTAATGGCAAACAGTGCACCACACTGGCCCTCTTCAGATGCAATCTGTATGAGTGCCTGGATGAATTTCATTTCAACACAGGGATTCTGCCTGTGTCCCTCGTGGAAAGGGGCAATATGTGCTGATCATGTAAATAAGGCTACTAATGTCCAATGATCTCATGATCAGATATGCTGAGATAAAATTGTCTAAAATCCACACATACAAACCTGACTACACTGAGAATAGTACCACTACCAATTAATGTTTTTAGAACACTGCTAGCACACACGCATACACACACACTCCAAGATGGCTGTAATTAAATTAGAACCCCCTACCTATCTAATAGTACACACTACAAATCACAGTATTTAATGCACGTGCCATAGCTCAAGTCTGCTGTTAATATCTCTTAACGTAATGTTATGCTAGATGATATCAGCAGGCCTTGTTGTGGTCAGGAATTTGGAGGCCCACATCACCTGCTACAACCAAAATGCTGCAAAACCCTAACTCTTTCTAAGTCACTGTGGGGATCATATTTATTTTGTAGGGAGATGCACCCACAAAGGGTCATGGAGTAAAATTAGAACTTCTACCTATTTAGTGTTTCCATTACAGATCAAAGTATTTATCAAATGCACAACGGTTGAAATCTGACATTAGAATGGCAGTTGGTAGTCTTAAGGTACATGACATCAGCAGACCTTGTAGAAGACAAGAGCTTGGAGGCCGCCATCACCTGCAAGGGCCAAAAAGTGCAAAACATTTCAGTTTAGTGGTCCATGTGGGATTCCCATTTCTTTTGCAGGGAGATACACACACACACACACACACACACACACACACACACACACACACACACACACACACACACACACACACACACACACACCAAGTTGCCTGGAGTGAGATTAAAACACCTGTCTATCTAGTCTTACACACTACAGATTACAGTATTTATCAAAAGGGCCACAGCTGAAGTCCAACTTTGGAATTGCAGTTAGTAATCTTAAGGTACATGACATCAGCAGGCCTTGTGGAAAACAGGAGCCTGGAGGCTGGCATTACCTGCAAGGGGTGAAAAAGTGTAAAGAATTTCAGTGTGGCAGTGAATGTGGGATTCTCATTTGCTTGACAGGGAGATGTTCACACACACACACACACACACACACACACACACACACACACACACACACACACACACACAGTGCCATTAGAACTCCTATTTATCTAGTCATACACACTACAATTCATAGAATTTATTGCACATGCCATGGCTGAAGTCTGTTTTACACATGACTGCAGGTGACTACTTGCAGATTACATAAACTAGGCTTGGGTTGAACAGTGTGTGTGGCCTGCAGAGTGATATTGCATTTTACTGTTCTCTGCATCCTGTAGCCAAGTAGTCAGATAACTGTTTTTTATCCTAGCTATGTGGCTTCAGTACTGATATTTGGCCATATGTGGGACTTTACATTTGGATGGGAAGCCTGTGGTTAAACACAATGTTCCCTGTCAATGAGTGGGCAGACAACATGTTACACAAAGTCACTTGCTCACCTGTTGGTGTATGTGTGGTGACATCCAGCAGGGAGAGGGGGCTGTAAGTAAGTGTATTATCTACTGTTCAGCCCTTACTTTTGCTGCTTTGTAGTACAGCTTTAATCACAATTATCAGGTTATACAGGACAATACAGACATACACACACATATACATATATCTAATTATGTCTGTAATATATATATATATATATATATATATATATATATATATATATATATATATATGGATTTGTATCTCTTCACTGAAAGACCATTTCACTGACACCCATTTCAATGAGACCAAATCACCCAAAGTTCATTTCACCTAAAACTCATTTCATCTAAAACTCATTTCACTGACAAGTTGTACTCTAAGGCAAGTCAAAGGTATATGTCATATTCCCCACTGTAGTGTGATCCTGGTCTTAGTATATATAGTTAGGGGGTGTGTGGGGGGCACATCCCCCCACATTGGGTGGGAGGTACCCCCCAACTAGTTGGGGTTTACCAAATAATGTAAAACAAAACCAGACAACAGAAAACCAAATTAAGTGGGGGGCTACGTCCCACACCCTCAATGTGGGGGGTGTGCCCCCTCACCCACCCTAACTATATATACTAACACCAGGATCACACTACAGTGGGAAAAGGGCATATACCTTTGAATTGCCTTAAGTACTACTTGTCAGTGAAAAGAGTTTTAGGTGAAATGAACTTTCAGTGAAATAAACATTAGGTGATTTAGTCTCAGTAAAATGGGTGTCAGTGAAATGGTCTTTCAGTGAACTAATACAAATCTATATATCTATATATATCTATATATATATATATATATATATATATATATATATATATATATATATATATATATATATATATATATATACACACACACACACACACACACACACACACACACACACACACACACACAGTGTGGGTGTGTGTATGATAGATATACAGATGTGTTATGAAGATATATGGAAGGAGACAGGAATGCATGTGTTGACATATATATTTACATATATATATATATATATATATATATATATATATATATATATATATATAAAAGTTCAACCATAAAAGTTCAACTAGAAAAGAAAAAGCAGCAAATGCACTGTGTGCAAAATTCCGTCTCTGTGTCTTGGAAATTCACCTCTATTCAATGCTCATAACAGTCCACAACACCTTCAATGAAACCAAGTAGAAGTGAACAAAAGTTTATTGTAATGCCAACAAACAAAGAATGGTTAAGCGCTTTCACTTGAATAAAACAAGCTTCCTCAGAACACCATAGCTTGCATCACAGTTGTTTAAATAACATTTTTGGCACCAAAATTCAGTTTGAAATTTTAAAGCTATACACACATCCTATAACCATTGTTCTCTATTCATAAAATCTTAAATAATATTCATATGATTTCTAAAATCAATGTTACATATAATATATGTTGATAAAATGAACAAGTTAAAAAACTGAAAAAATGTTAACAAAGAGATTTACATCTAGATCATATCAAAACATGTTTAAAATCATATGACAATGTACCATATAAATAGTTCATTTTAAGGCCAGTAGTGGTTTGACAGATGCAGTGTCATTTAAACCTGGTATAGTCCAAGCATCCATGTATATTTGCCACCAAAATTCTTTATATAACAATAAATTATTAAAGTCACCCCCTCTGTTATTGGTGTCCACAATGTCCACTATACCAAAATTAAAATGTTTGTCACCATGTTATTTAATATGTTTATACAAAGCATTTTTTTCATCCTTCCTTCCTTCTGATGCTATAAAGGTGAGAGTATACACGTTTATTTAAACTCCTTTGAGTCTTACCTATATAGAATACTGAACATGTTCTACAGATGGCAATATACACCACCATTTTAGTTGTACCGTTGCCCCCACAGAATTTAATTCTAGTGTGTTTGTAATTATCCAATTTCACACTGTCTCCCTGAAATATGGTATGACATTGTTTACATACCCCACATTTTGCAGTTTTCATGTATTCTGTCTTCTTAATAAAGATACCCTTCTCTAAAACGGATTTTATGTTGGCCCCTACCTTGCAAACAAACCTTGGGCATTCACCTAATGTGGGTGGTAAATCTTGATCAGCAGATATTATATCCCAGTTATTCATCAAAATCTTCTTGACTTTACCTGAATATATGCCAAATTCCAAAATGCAAGATTTACCAAAAATGCAAGTTTCAGACTTCATATCATGCAATATATCCACAGTCGAAACAGTAGCTGTCCTATATTTTTCTCCCAACAGAGGCTTGTACTGGTTACCCCATTTCCTCACAACATAATTACTTACATTTTCCATGACTCTACCATCATAACCTCTGCCCTTAAATAAGGATCTTATAAATTTCACCTCATCCAACATGTCCTCATACCCTGAGGTCATCCTAACTGCTGTAATAAGCTGACCCTTATATATATTCATGAATTGTTTCTTCGGATGGTAGCTAGAATATTCCAAATAACTATTCGAAAAAGTGTTCTTTCTATAAATTTTAGATTTAAACTCATCCCCTGTTTTTGACACAAATGTGTCTAAATAGGCCACACCTTCGTGACTGCTAGAGGAGGTAAATTTTAAAAAATTACTGCTATTGTTAATGTATTGTAAAAATAATGCTAGCTAATGCTAATGTATGATTTGGGTAAAAAGTTGGTTGTAATAAACAGTATTAAACTGGATAATGCCTATCTTTCCAGATGTATAGAGTTAAAAGTAGTCCCGATGGGACTCAGATTTTTTAAATTACCTATGGGTGTGAATATTACTGAAAATGTTTAGTCAGATTTTAATAGTTTATTTGACCAATGTGGTTTTAAGTATATGTCTGTGTTGATGAAATTTAATGATGAGAAGCTGGTTTATTTGATTAAGGAGGTGGAAGAATTAAACACTTTGATTAAAAATGACTTACTTTTTCCTCAGTGGGAGAATTTATATGTCAAACAATTCTCCTATGCTGAATCTAATATTTCAAAAATATATGAACGTAAGATGAAAAAACTATATAGGGACTTGGACCAATACAAAAGAGGAACAACTTATTTATGGGAAAAAGATCACAGTAAGTACCCTACGTATGTGAGGGGGGACCAAAAGGCAGGAATTGTAAATACATACAAACAATCTAGTTCTGATGGAAATGCTAACTCTGATTTTTTATACGGAGAACACAAGGGGAGGGAGAGAAAGCGGACGAGGGGTTACAGAAGAGATTCTCACTACCATCCATATCCAAGGACCCCACGTTAAATTCTGGTTCAGTTGTTACTGAGACAATAGGTGAGTCCAGCAATAATAATGTAGGCATCCTACAGGATGGTGTTACTTACACCTATAGGAACTTTAATATATACAACTACACTAACTACATTTTAAATGCTGGACACTTTGATTTACTATGTAAGGGGATTAAATTTATTCCCACTAAAAGATTCAATCTAGTGGACTGTATTTGTGAAATAAAAAGATATGTGAGAAAGCTTAACCTGGCTATTTAATTTAAAGATAAAAAAACAGTGGGTGACATTTCGCATGCAGAGCCGTTCATTCCAGTAGTCAAAAAGAAAAGTACATATATACCCCCCATGCCCCCCACCATTTCTATCTTTGATAAAGTAGTGACTAAACAGATTTACAAGTTGGATAGACAAATTGATGGCCATCAGATTAGTTCCAATTTAACAAAAGAAGAGAGCAGGGTACTACAGGAATTAAGATGTGCTATTAACATCAGAATCATGAAACCAGATTGGGGGGGGGGGCACAGTAATCTATGACAGTTTTTTATACACTTGTAAGATACATGAATTACTACACAATTCTGGAAATTATTCTATGTTGTCCTTGAATGAGATCAACATAGGGTATAGAAAAATAGACACATGTATTGAAGAATACTTACTAGATAACAGGATCAATAATGACATCTTCACTTATATCAAGGTTGAACATCCTGTATTAGCTTCTATAGTGGGTATTCCTAAAATTCACAAGAATATAGATGAACCGCCCTTTAGACCCATTATATCAGGGAGTAGGTCTAAGACATTCAATATAGGTAAGGTTATTGATACCTACTTGAAACACATATACACCATTATTCCACATATAGCTAAGGACTCATGGGATTTTCTGAAACAGTATCCTATTTACCTATCTAGTTCAGATCTGATATTTGTGACTATTGATGTCATAGATTTATTTTCTTGTATACCAAAAGAAGATGGTCTATCAGCTTTTGCTACGAGTATAAGAAAACACACAGATATCCAATGGGACACCATCTGTCTTCTCATGGATATGATGTCCCTGGTTCTCGAGCATAATTACATTTTATTTGAGGGAGAATATTACAAGCAGACCAAAGGCGTAGCTATGGGAGCAGCCTGTGCTCCCATATACGCCAACTTGGTCATGCTTGAATGGGAAGAGAGGACTATTTTAGATAGTCACTTTATGACATACATAAAATATTACGTCAGATACCTTGATGATATATATTTGATTTGAGATGGTGGAGAACAACAGCTAGCATTATTTTTACAATACATTAACAGTAGCAGTAATTTTTTTTAAATTTACCTCCTCTAGCAGTCACGAAGGTGTGGCCTATTTAGACACATTTGTGTCAAAAACAGGGGATGAGTTTAAATCTAAAATTTATAGAAAGAACACTTTTTCGAATAGTTATTTGGAATATTCTAGCTACCATCCGAAGAAACAATTCACGAATATATATATAAGGGTCAGCTTATTAGAGCAGCTAGGATGACCTCACGGTATGAGGACATGTTGGATGAGGTGAAATTTATAACGTCATTATTTAAGGACAGAGGTTATGACGGTAGAGTCATGGAAAATCTAAGTAATTATGTTGTGAGGAAATGGGGTAACCAGTACAAGCCTTTGTTGGGTGAAAAATATAGGGCAGCTACTGTTTCGACTGTGGATATATTGCATGATATGAAGTCTGAAACTTGCATTTTTGGTAAATCTTGCATTTTGGAATTTGGCATATATTCAGGTAAAGTCAAGAAGATTTTGATGAATAACTGGCATATAATATCTGCTGATCAAGATATAGCACCCACATTAGGTGAATGCCCAAGGTTTGTTTACAAGGTAGGGGCCAACATAAAATCCATTTTAGAGAAGGGTATCTTTATTAAGAAGACAGAATACATGAAAACTGCAAAATGTGGGGAATATAAACAATGTCACACTATATTTCAGGGAGACAGTGTGAAATTGGATAATTACAAACACACTAGAATTAAATTCTGTGGGGGCAACTGTACAACTAAAATGGTGGTGTATATTGCCATCTGTAGAACATGTTCAGTATTCTATATAGGTAAGACTCAAAGGAGTTTAAATAAACGTGTATACTCTCACCTTTATAGCATCAGAAGGAAGGATGAAAAAAATGCTTTGTATAAACATATTAAACAACATGGTGACAGACATTATTTTAATTTTGGTATAGTGGACATTGTGCACACCAATAACAGAGGGGGTGACTTTAATAATTTATTGTTATATAAAGAATTTTGGCGGCAAATATACATGGATGCTTCGACTATACCAGGTTTAAATGACACTGTATCTGTCAAACCACTACTGGCCTTAAAATGAACATAAGGTACATTGTCATATGTTTTTAAACATGTTTTGATATCATCTAGATGTAAATGTCTTTGTTAACATTTTTTCAGTTTTTTTAACTTGTTCATTTTATCAACATATATTATATGTAACATTGATTTTAGAAATAATATAAATATTATTTAAGATTTTATGAATAGAGAACAATGGTTATAGGATGTGTGTATAGCTTTAAAATTTCAAACTGAATTTTGGCGCCAAAAATGTTATTTAAACAACTGTGATGCAAGCTATGGTGTTCTGAGGAAGCTTGTTTTATTCAAGTGAAAGTGCTTAACCATTCTTTGTTTGTTGGCATTACACTAAACTTTTATTCACTTCTACCTGGTTTCGTTGAAGGTGTTGTAGACTGTTATGAGCGTTGAATAGAGGTGAATTTCCAAGACACAGAGACGGAATTTTGCACACATTGCATTTGCTGCTTTTTCTTTTCTAGTTGAACTTTTATGGTTGCTGCACTGTTTGCTTTAGTTGAGTTCTATATATATATATATATATGTATATATGTGTGTGTGTGTGTGTGTGTGTGTGTATGTGTGTGTGTATATATGTATATATATATATATATATATATATATATATATATATATATATATATATATATAAATATTTCTAGCTATAATTATATACACATATAGAGATAGATAATATATCTATAGGGAGAGAGAGAGATAGTGACATACTGATATGTATACATATATGTATGTACCTATAGACATATCTATAAATAAGAAGTCATTTTGAGTCGGAAGCAATTGAATTGGGGATTGCTTAACTTAGTGTATGAGCATGCCCAGAGGGGTTTTTGCTACTTATCACATGACTCCAGCCCACACCTATATGTACTCCAGTCTGGGATTTATACGTTACACAAAATGACCTCTTACTGGCATACAATGCAATCTCAGACCCTGCTTTGATGGGACTGCTGAATATCCACAAGTCTAACTCCACTCAAGTAACCCACATGCGCAACTTCAACCTGGTCTGTGACATCAATTAGACTTCTTGGTAGGACAGATTTGTGTCCAAGAGACTCCCCATCTGTGGTACAGACTCCCTCTCCATGTCAAGCACAGTGCCTCAGTATCCCTTTTCAAGCAGCACTTGGATAATTAGATGGGAAACAGAAAATACACTCCTGGGATTCCACCTGTGTCCCTGCTGGACAGGGGCATTGGGTTCTGACTTGTCTAAACATGGGCTAAACTCTTGGCTAGGTTTATAAGTGTATCAGCGGCAATAGCCTAGTAACTTCCTTTGATCCTATGATCCTATGAATCTCTCCCTGTTTTTTTAGTGCTGCGTGTCACTGACATTGGCTATGCCTTTCTGAAGTTGTCTGATGTAATTAATATGTGACAGAAGTTTATAATATTACACCACACACATAGTGACAGTCTGTAAAACACAAAGTATTGATACCTCACATCCAAAATATGTGGGCACTTCTATATTAGAATCATGAGCACCATCACACAGGCTAATTGCTCTAGTACTTTGAGCCACACAAGATGCTTGACAGACAGGGATCATTCATCACACAATCAGCTGCATAATTATGTACATTATTATTCCTGCATGAAGTACGATATACAATTATTGGTCAATTTCTATGTTACTGTCCTGAGACTGCCTGGAATGCTGATACACAATTGATGAGTTTCTATTACAGCACTTACAGGGGAATACGGCTGAGTTGGGGGTGGTGGAACACCACCACATGTTCTGCTGAAATACACAATAGTGTGACTATCATGTCACCCCACTGTCTAATATCTCCCTTTACTGATGTACCAGTCATCTGTTGCAGTTGGACTACATGAATATTCCATGGATGAGGCCTAGTGAATACTAATGGAAACATGATAGTGGAAGGATATCTGTAGTCTCACGTTGATGTTATTTCTGTCCAAGTAGGCCACTACATTTACTTGCATAATGTAGCAGATCCATACATACAATGCCATATCATAATAATCATTACAAGTACTGTGTAGGTTACTGACTTTCCTTGCAAATGCTGCAGGTGACACAACTGCAGTTCCGGGATGATTCTTTCAGATGCAAGCAGCAGCCAATATATGGGTCGATACAGGATGTGTGGGTTGCCTGACATCATTTTTAATTGCTGTATGTGAGTAGGAGTAAGATATCAGTCCCCAGGTTGTCAGTGAATGTGCTATGCATTGTGTCTTTGTCAAAGCCAGGGCATACTGAGCACACCTACGTCTGCCTACAGGGACATCAGAAGGGGGTTCCTCCTCCGAGTCTTCCTGTGACTGCAGCAGTGGTGACCTAGGCACTGATGGGGGGCTGTGTATCCTTTCCCTTTGCTGCTGCTGCTGAAGCTGTTTCCACAGAATCCCATTGTGTAGCATAGCACATACTGTGAATATATGTGCACATGTGGCTGGAAAATACTTCAGGGCTCCACCAGATATATATATGGCAACTGAAACCATGACTTTAGAAGCCCAAACACATGCTCTGTGATGTTCCTAGTTTGTTCATGTGCCTCATTATGGTGCTCTTCTGTGGGTGTGTGTGAATTTCTGATGGGTGTCATCATCCATGGTTCCAGGGCATAGCCAGCATCCCCCAGCAAATGGCCATTTGGGATGTCCCCCCCAGAAAACATCTGGTACAGCTGTGATAACTGCCAGGGCTGCCAGCACACACATTCAGAATAATTCCCTAGGCATTGCACATAACTTGGCCGTTGATGGAATGGTAACCCTTGCAGTTAACTTAGATTCTACCATACTCACCAGGTGGTGCCTTGATGTTTACATGAGATCAGTCTATGGCACCCAGTACTTCAGGGTAATGTGCTACATGGTAGAAGTGTTGATTATTGTTGGCCCTCATCTCGGGGGATAGGGGAAAATATATGTGCTCACTGGCATTTGGTAGTATCGCATCCTGGAACAGATGAAGTATCCTAAATGCAGATGTCAGTGTCCCAATCATGCCCACAGTTGATCGTTGAAACGTGCCTGTAGCTAGTATCCTAAGGGTTGCACATACCTTTGTTTCCACTGGAATGGGTTCCCCTCTTTTGGCTCTGGCTCTGAATTGACGGCGGCAGAGCTCACTGAGCTCTTGTAATATGTCCCTGTCCATTGTGTAGGGCTCTACAATCTTAAGCTCATGTAGCTCCTGGAAGATTACCTGGGCCTGAATACTCTTAACCTTAGCCTAGAGCTATTGACAGCAGCATCAGCAGCATTGACTTCAGCATCTAGCACATACAGATGTAGCAGATCTGCAGCAGCCCCTAGCATTATCACAGACAAAATTCCAAAGTCTGTACCCCAATGGTCCAGAGTATTGGGGAAATCAGAGTGTAGGGTGTATTCACTTTATACAGATCTGCTGTAGGTCCAGCATTCACCTGCCTAGAATTTAGTCAATATCATTTAATGACCCTACTTTATTTTGTGATGTGGCACTATCCACCGTGCCACACAGCATAGCTTATACAAAAGTCAAAATCAATAAGTGAATATTTCCGGTATTAAGTACTTGCTGCCTATGTCAACACTGTGACATGGGTGGTCTATTCACACAAACACACTTTGCTCTGTGGCACAATGCACAAACACACACACCAGGAATTAAAAAATCCTAACAGTAACGGGACACACCCTTCTGCTGGCATCCACTGCCAGTAGAAATATCAACATGGTGTAGAAGCCTACCCAAAAGGGATCTGCGGACATGGTTGATCATTTTGCCAATTCAGCAAATTAACCTAATTTGCATACATATCCATGCTGACAGCCTGGAAACTACATGGTTCATAGCCATATGACCTGTGGAACAGTACCATTGCACCACTGTATGGACCTGGTGCAATGTCCTATAATACATTTCTGGCAAATATCATGTTCTTTTTTTCCAGTTTAGCATGTTTGCACTCACTGCGTCACATAGCGCAAACATGCTGAAATTTGTATTTATTTTTACATATTCTCTTCTTTTTTCAGACATCCACAATGTACATTTTGAACATATATGCATGTGTTCTAACATTTACTGGGGAGTTATGTCCATATTTCTGAAGTTTTACATCTCCTTCTGTCAGTGTATACTCCTGTAAGCAGAAAAATTCTGTGTACACTACGGACATGAACATGGGGTCTGCACAGATAGCCTTCTGCTTGTTGGATCTCTTCAGCTGGGTCATTTGCATAATATTCACCTGCTTATTAGGTAATTTGCATTACATGGAACTTTCCATGTTTGCGCGTGCGCTTACTGAATCTAAAAATGTTTGCGCTCATGTACTCGTTGCAGCATGATGTGTACACAAAAAAATTGTGTAGGCTTTATTGAAATCCCCTAATGTCTATTTAGGTTGGAAAATAATTCTAATCTGTCTGCAGAATACTGAACGAGACCAGCTGCTGTCCTTTTATTACTTTTTGTCAGGGTCTGTTATTCAGATTTATAATTATAATACATGCAGCATATATATAACCAGAGTTGTTGCTTCCCTTTTCTTACTTTTATCTGGAACTGGTATTTGGACTTTGAAATCTGCTTTAATCTCTACAGAGTACACTGAACGAGAGCTACTGCTTTCCAAGGGCTATAATTTGGACTTGGGAAATTGTACATTGCAAATAAAGTTAAACAAAGGATTTCTGGATAACAGACATATTGTACTTTATTTTTTATTTTTTCATGTAACTAAAGTACTGTCTTTTGTTTGTAATCAGTCATTTTTAAAACACAACAGTTTTCATTGACAATGTCTTATTTTATTAGTGAAGGGAATCTCCAAAGCATTGATGCACCTGCTGGTATATGTTCCTTTAGAAGGGAGACTGCTTGACTCAACTATTTTGTTTGGTTCACTGGAAAAGAGTTCAGAAATGAGATCTTTATATCAGACTAGTACTCTGATTGGTAGAAGCATTCACTGTGGATACAAGAAAGGAGTACTGCCATTGCAAAGGTGTCAATAGCCCCTCTTGGCAAATACTGTGAGAGTATGCATGAGCAAGTGGTTTAGTTAATACTCCAGTTACTTTCGTAAGACTGCACTAGAATGCACAAGGCTCAGACTGAGGTAAGTGAAATTCTGGGGGGGAGTAACTGCTTACAACCCTAGCCTGTAGCAGGTATCATATGGTCTGTTTGACTATAACAGATGTCAGTTATAGTCCAAAACAATACTGCACATTTGCCATAATAAGTTGTTAAGGCTGGTCACATTTTGAAGACATAATGCATATCTGTGCTGTGGATTTGGGCCCGATACACCTATACCCCATACCAATTCGTGGCATGGAAAGGATTCAAATTGCATCCATCTGTTACATCAATTGGTAACAACAGTTTCAGATTCAAGGCCTGTACCCCTGCCCAGAACACATCTATCTAGGTTTTTCATACAATCAATGTCAATAAGATTGCAAGTAATTTAATCTGCACAGAATTTAGTGAGTGCAACATTACGCATCAGATAGCACATAAAAGTGCTGAGACATTGCTTTGTTAATAACAAAGCAATGTTAATAATAGATTACACTAAATCAGGACATCCCCAGTACTTGCCCTCTTCCCCTTATATCTAGGGAACAGGTCATCACTGCTCTATCAAAGGCAAAAAATGCAGCCTCCATGGTACCAGATAACATACCAGGCTGCATCCTACGTGAACTCAGGCAGGAACTTGCAGCACCAATAGGCACCCCATTCAAATAATGCCTGAGTACTGGTGTCATACCAGCTGAATGGAGGACAGCCACTGTCATCCATTTACACAAAAGTGGAGTGTCCACCAATGCCAGAAATTATAGACCTATTAGCCTAACTAGCCTGATTTGTAAGGCCATGGAATGGATCATCATGGACCTCATTAACAAGGACATTGGCAACCTCCAATCAATCCCACACAGTTTAGCTTCATCAAAGGGAGGTTATGTCTGTTAAATTTGGTCGACTTCTTTGAGACAGTCACCAAAGCCATGGACAATGGGAAGATGATGCACACCACCTAACTTGACCTGGCCAAAGCTTTTGGCATCATTCCCCACTTGGGCATAATAGACAAACTCTCTCAACTAAGAATCAATCCGTATGTTACCAGATGGGTAGCAAACTGGCTCACTGATAGAACCCACCTAGTCAAAATAGGGGAAGCCACCTCAAGCAGTAAACCCATAACAAGCGGCGTACACCACGGTTCAGTCTTGGAGCCTCTGTTATTTGGGATATACTTTTCTGAGGTGCAGGCCAAAACCAGTGGCTATGGCTGACCATGTTTGCAGATGACTGCAAACTGGGTGCTGTCATCAATTCCCCTAGTGATGTAGACATCCTCCAAGATGGTCTCATTCAGACAAATGAGTGGTGCCAGAAACATGGCCTCAAGCTGAAAAGCTGAATACCAAAAGATGCATCATCATCCCCTTTGGGGAATGTGACATCCCCACAAATTATCACATTAATAAAAATGTCCTAAGCACATAATAAGCCATGAGGGATTTGGGCACCCAGGTAGATAGCACTGAAACTACAAAATAACGTGAAACCAAGAAATATCCAAGCAAATAAAACTAATCCAACATCAGCAGCCAAGGTCAATTCAAAATTTAATAAAATTCTGTCAAATTATTTCTTTTAAATTTTGAATTACCCAAGTTGATAGCAACCTGACGTTTGACCACCATGTTGCGTCTATTGTATTATAAACCTTCTACATGGCCCACCTCATATGTAAGGGTATCTCATCCAGGGTCAAGGAGGTCATAACATCCCTGCATTTTTCCCTTATAAGGCCCATTACTGAGTACAATGCCCCTTTCGGCATGTACCACACAAAGTACATACAGCAGCTGGAGAGACCACAGAGGTTCCTCACCAGGAGAATATAGGGCTTTAAACATCTATCATACACAGATGGGCTAAAAGCCCTGTCTCTCTACTCAGTTTTATACAGACTCCTCAGAGGCAACCTCTGTCTGGCATACAAGGCGATCACAGACCCCACCTTGATGGGACTGCTGCATATCCGCATGTCAAGCTCCACTCGAGTAACTCACACATGTGGCCTCAACCTGGTCTGTGACATCAACAGGACTTGTTGATGGGACAGATTTGTGTCCCAGAGACCCCCCTCTCTATAGAATAGACTCCCTCTCCACATCAAGCAGCGTATCTCATTACCCCTTTTTAAGTGCAACTTGGATAACTGGATGGGAAACAGAAAATATACTCCTGGGATTCCACCCGTGTCCCTGCAGGACAGGGGCATCAGGTGCTGACTTGCCTAAACATGGGTTAAACGCTTGGCTAGGCTTATAAGGGCCTCAGGGCCAATAGCGTAGTCACCTCCTATGATCCTATGATCCTATGAAAAGCTATCTTTATTTTGTTACATACAAAGATGAAAGAAACATATTCTGACTGGTGTATAACTAGCATATAATGGAAATTGTGTCACTAGTAATCTGTGACAATGTGTCTGATATCTGAAAGCTGGGGAGCTCATGCTATCATTGCCATGTAAGAGCAGCCCCATTTCTATTCCATAACATCCTAATAACAGTGTCATCTCTAATGCTGAATTGGTGCTCTGCTGTATAATTGAAGTGCATAACATACTAATGTGTATTTTTAGCTTTTAACATGTCACATGAGTTCAGATGTTCCTTGACAGGACCTCCTGCAATATCACTGCTTTTTTCAGGATACCCAGAGCATACAGTTGCCCCTACAGGATAAATAATGCTAAGTATAACTTGATGTTTTAGAGCATAATAGTTTATCATTATGGTCACAATATTGCATTTTATCAGTACTGACATTCTGAAAGTCCTTTCTAACTGCATTTAGTTTAAATTGGTTCCAGTGTGGTGTGTGCTGTCAAGGCAAACACAGTAAAAAAAAAAAATATCACATGCAGTCACAGCTTGACCCTTCAGCTGCTCGAAAGGAGCACAGATGCTCATGAAAATTTAATTCAGACCCTCAATAGTCATTCAGAGTTCAAAAAATCAAATTACCTGTCACATTACTCTTTGCTTAGCTTAATGTCTTCCTTTACTTTCTAATAAGAGTCCTTTAAAGCTGCTGTTCACCTGATCGAGTTTCCCATTGTCACACCTGTCTACAGTAAGATATGCATTAAGGGAATGTCTCTTGTTCCTTTTTTACAAATTAGCATAATGAATGGCTCATGCATATTCCATTTGACAGGTCTTTCCAGACTTTTATACGACAAGTTCTGTACCAGTCAGACATCATTTGCTATACTTCCTGGTGCCTCAATTGACATAATTCGGTTTTCCTAAGTGAACTAAAGATCATCTTGCCTGCATGAGATTTGTCATCTACAGAAACACTCTAACCTATCTCTGTATAATTTCCCAGTGCTCTCCTCAGAAGAGGTATCCATATGCAGTTATTTTGTTAACACTTGGGCATTCTTTTTACCCTGCAATGATAAGTGAGAGATACATTTATCTGAACTAGGTCTTCTAATGAATATGTATGCATTACCACTGATGGCTAATGGTTTAAATTACAGGAGCACATTATCTATAGACAGACGTATGGTTTCCTTTTTAAATGTCTTTTCTGCAATTCCCCATAGTTTACTTATTGAATGGCTAGTAATGTATGCTAGTCACATCATAATAAAGTCTTTATTCACTGTAATTATTCACAGTGTTTAATGAGGGTTCTAGATATTAACATTATAAATGCATGGCTTCTGTTTTTGCGGCCTTTTAAATTACAAAATGTTCAAGACTACAGGTTCTATAAAGCAATATATAAAATGTTTATTATTATTATGAAGTGAAATCTTTACAATGCAATTTAGGTAAAGAATAGTGAATATACTGACAGCTACAAGCACTTGGGAATCTATATTTGAGAAAAACACTTTTAAATTACAGAAACAGGAAAATGCAGTCTCTGATAGAAAATATGATTTGCAATACTCATACTGAACTGTTTTAAATTCAGTTCTCAGAATATATGCTCAGATTTATTTGTAATTTTGATTTATTTGTTTAATTATTATGGATTTTATAGTTATCTTACATGTAGAATAGACTCAAAATAATATTATTCCTCCAGCATATTAGGAAAAGCTGTTTTATGAATTTAAATCACATTTGTAGAAGAAATACTTTTTCATATCTCTTTCAACAATAGCTCTGCCCATAATCATTTCATGCCTTATCGCTCCAAATTTCTTCCTTTCTGAAGTGTCCTTCCTTCTTTAGCAACATTTTCCCTTATAGCATTCAGCAGTGTCATCCACAGTCACTGTATCACTGAAGCCTGTCATGTACACTTCATGATGAATTGTATTTTATTCTTACACAAAATTTGGTGTTAGATACACATTTTTAGTATTTTATTAAATTCAATAATATTTTTTCCAATATGGAATATTGCCTCTAGATATAGCATCACTGTTACCATAAGCAATTTAATAACATTCCTTTTCTCCATCCTGGGTTGGAGACAACACGCAATATTAATGACTCTAAATATTTCTTGAGTAGATAAATGATCATAGCTCTTCTAATATGGTTACTGCAACATGGCTAAGTCTGGCAGTCAGCACAGATAAATTAAGGCTACAAGCTCTTAATTAGGTGATTACTTTAATTCAGAGTTTGATTCTGTCAGCCAGTCTTTGCTTGTTTTGTTAGCTGAGCAAGTCACTTAGTCAGACAATACTCCTTGACTGAGTCTAAAAAGGCTCATGTGGACCAGTGATCTATACATGTTAACAAAAACAAATAGCAGAATTCTCCAACTTGGTAGAAAATGCATTGATGGGCATTTCCCCCCCAAAATATACATGCCATCGCTGTTTTAATTTGTTCAGACAAAAATTCATTAGTCATGGGTTTGGAAAAAGGCTGTAAAATATATCAAACTGTTGATGCCTACTAACCCACACTCCCCAATCTCAATGTAGTCCACATTCCTGCAAAGGTGGAGCCTGTTGCCTTCCCACTCTCAATACATTCTACACACCAGGAAAGGTGGAACCTGTTGCAGCTGATTTCAAACCCTCTTTGTCAGATTGACCAAAATGTAATTGTTTAAAATGGCCACTGTCTTCTCAGTCATTTGGAGCCTCCAAACTGGCTTTTTTTCTGTTGGTTAATGAATCAGACCTTTTAGTGTTTGCTAAACATTCTGAAATGTGCCATTGTTTCACATTCCCCTCTGCTCTAGCTTCCCAGTCAATCCTTATGTCCCTTTCTTATTTAAGACACTGATATGTCAGTGTACCTCTTTGATAATTCTCTTAATGGTCTTTCAATGTATTTATTTGCTGTGTAACTTCCTGTTTACCTGTCAGTGTTGCTTTATTGGACTTGCTGTTGAAGGGCATCATCAAAACGCATTTTAAATCCTTCTGCTCCTCCCATCAACATATCTTGCCTGTATAGTTAATAAGGTAATTCACCTATGAACTAGTACCTGAGTGTCTTCTTGGCAAACTGCAGTCATCTCCAGCATAAATAAAGTCAAGCATGCACTTTATGTTAATGTTTTAATGTCTGTCCTCAGACAACCTGAGAGTTAAAATGTTGACAAACAAATACTTGACTTTATGACAATGTTTTAATATTACTGTAAGAAATGTGCCGATTTACTCCTATTATTCTATTGGAGTTATATAAACTTCAAAAACTGAGAACAAGTGCATATACCAGGAACGAATGTAAAAAAATCAATGCACCACAGATCTCAGCAAATGAACCACATTTATTTACAACGATTGAGAGCTTTCGTCCCTCCGCACCAAGGACTTCATCAGAATAAAAACATTATGCTATAAAACTCCTTAAATACCACAACATGAATTATAAGTGGTCGAGTGTTAACCATAAAAAAGATATGAAAAAGGGACAAAATACTGAGCACATCATGACAGGATTAACAGATACTGTTTTACAGCTAGGTCCCGATGTAAGGCCATGGGGCATTAGTGTTTCTGCATCTTTAATACACAGAACCGATGAAACTGTATGCAATACTAACAGCATTCAGACAGACAAGTTTTCTAATATTGTAGCAGACACTTATTGGTGTCATACTTGTAATAATGCCAAAAACATTAATGGAACTTACAAATATGGTGGCCATGAACAGTTCAATTCATTAAAGGACATGATATTCTATTTTGAAAAATGATTGTACAAGTTGAAAAGTGTGCAACTTGAGATTGCTTATTTAAGAGAATGCATAGAATTGAAAGTGGTGCACAGGGGCTACGTACATACAAGTTTCCATTTGGCCTTGTATATGACGAAGCTATGATAAACAATTTTGTGTCAATGTTTGATGTGTGGGGGTTGCAATTTTTGAATAAGGTGTTTTTTTATAACAAAAAATTAAAGACAAAAATTGAAAAATAGGTACAGGATTTGAATAAAAGCATCACAACTGACTTAATATTTCCATAGTTTGAAGGGCTGTACGACAGAGTTATGGTGAGGGTTGAAAAGAGATGTAATAACCTTTTCCACAAAATGAGGTGTAAGTTAGATAGAAATGTACAATATAGGAACAAGAAGGCATACCCCTCAGGTCATTTACTATTAGACAATACTAGTCATAAGGAGAACATTAATCACAATGACTGTAGATTTTTAGACAGAGATGGGACCAATTTTGTAATGGAAAATAATTTTATAGGAACAGCGACTGATTCTATAGATTATAACAATCATCAACAGGATTTTCAGGAAATCCATTGCTCAGCAAGAATAGCGAACTAAAACAGACAGAAGAATCATGTGCCCAAGAGTTATACAGCAGAAGCACAGAATTGGAATTATCATCCAGGGAAGGGGGAATAGTAACCATTGCAACAGATTTTAATCATTGTATTATAAATTGTTACTAGGGATACAACATATACAACTACACTGACAGGAAAATAACTCCGGATTCTTTTACATTATTTCTGAAGGGTTTCAAGTATGTGACTTCTATAATCCCAGACATAGTTGATATTTTAATTGATTTCAAATGGTACACTAGAAAGCTCAATTTGGATATTCTGTTTGTCAGTAGTGAGGCAAATTCTAATGAGAGCCATAATATGAGGAAAGGCCTATTAAAAAAAAAAGTACTTACAGTCTCCCACTGCATCCTTTGATAAGCACTTTTGAATCTGCACTGGTAGAAGACATGTATTAACTTTGGGCCAAAGATAAAATATTTTATAACAATTTAACTAAAGAGGAACATATTTTATTACATGAATTAAGACAAGACAAAACTCTGGGAATCATAGTACCAGATAAAGGGGGAGGTACAATTTTATTTAATTCTAAGGATTATGCCAATGTTATGCATATATTATTTGATGAAGAGTGCTATACCCAAGTTTCTAAAAAACAGATTAACATTTCCTACAGTCGTATAAACTCGTATCTTGAAGAATATGTCATTGAATGGTGTGTGTGTGTGTGTGTGTGTGTGTGTGTGTGTGTGTGTGTGTGTGTGCGTGCGTGTGTGTGTGTGTGTGTGTGTGTGTGTGTGTGTGTGTGTGTGTGTGTGTATATATATATATATATATATATATATATATATATATATATATATATATATATATATATACACATATACAGGAATCCATGAGTTTTTGCTTAACAACAATCCCAAAATACCACAAAGTCTGGGATACCCAAAGTGCACAAAAATATTAATGAGCCACCCATCAGACCAATTGTATCAGCCAGTGGTTCAAAGACGCATCCATTAGCATTGATGGCATAGTGGAAAATGCCCCCACCTAGTAAGGGATTCTTGACAATTTTTAGGATACTTAAAAAGGGAAACATGTCATCAGATTTAATGTTTTTAACTGTTGATGTAAAAGATTTGTTCTCATCCATTTCTAAACAGGAAGGACTGGAGTTATTCGAGGAACTGTTGCGTGCCCATTCAACATTAGGCCATGACATTGTAAATCTGACATGTTAGTTAATGGTTCTCATTCTGGAAAATAACTACATCTTTTTTGAAGGGAAATATTTTCAACAATTAAAAGATGTAAAACTGAACAAGTGCCAAATAAAACTGTTAAAAACAAATAAGTGGCAGAATGCTGAGCAAGGAAAACCACCGAACACAATATCTGCACGAACAGCAAAGACCAAAGAATTTATTAAAATGAGCGCTTTCGGTAGAGAGCGTTCTCTCCACCTTCATCAGACCACTAAGACCATTAAAAGATGTAGCTATGATAGAAGCTTGTTCCCCACTTATGCCAACATCGTGTTACTAGGATGGGAAATGCATTATGTGTTTACAAGTCAATTTCGGACTAATATAGTAGCATACATTAGATTCCTGGATGAGATTTTTATTTTATGGAGAGGTACAAAAGAAAGGATTTTGGAATTGATCAAATAATTAAACAATATCACTGAATTTTTGCAGTTTACTTTCAAATGCTATAGTGTCAGCATTAATTACTTAGACACTACCGTTTCACATTCTAAGAATTGATTTAAATCTAATATTTTTTTATAAAGATACACATTGCAATGCTTATTTATACTTTACTAGTTGTCATCCCTTGATTCAGAAAAAAAAGCTTAGTAAAAGGACAGGCCATAAGAGTGGCCCATATGACATCAAAGGCTAGAGAAGTAAAGAAAGAATGAATTAATTTAGGCAACATGTTCAAAGATAGAGGGTACCCCAACAACTTATTGGATGTTATTATACAAAAAGTGTATGAACAATGGAGTAAAAAATATGTGCCCCTGTTGGGAGTAGGCCTCACCCCCCCCCCCCAGAATAATGGACAGGTAACCAAACATTATAAAAACTTTGAAAAAACATGTGTTTTGCAAAACAGTTCTTTTTCAGCTAATATCAAGGACATAATGAAGTGGAACATTTTCAGGGTGAATCGTAATATAAAAAAGGAAGGGGGAAGAACCCATATTTACTAACAAAGTGGGGAAAAATGTTAAGACTTTGTTAGAGAGATAGGTGGAAACCAACAATGGATCAGTCATGGGTACAAGACCTTGTGGTGCTTGCAAGCAGTGCATCTTTATAAACAATGAAATATCCTTCTTCCTGAACAATTCAATGAAATGTAAGGTCACATTAAGGAGTAGAAATTGCCTTACATTTAGGGAAATATATTTGGCTGTGTGCGAATCTTGCAAAGCTTACTATGTGGGGAAAACCGAAAGATCCTTGAGAAACAGAATTTATGAACACAATTATGATATTAAAAGTAAAAAAGCTAAGAATGCACTTTATAGACATTCTTTGTTATGAGATGGATTTGCGAGATTTAAATTTGGCATACTAAAAACTCTGGAAATTGATCCTAGAGGGGGAGATTGGTGGAATTTATTACTCAAAAAAGAATTGCAGTGGCAGTTAAGGCTTGCAGAAATTATTCTGCCAGGTTTAAATGATGCTCTGTCTATATCCCCAATTCTTAAAGAAAGATCTGACAGGATGTGATGAGATAAAATATTAAATAGAATGAGATGACATTGCTTTTGTAGTTATTTTGATTTTATGTTATATGTACACATGGTGGTTATGATAGTTCTTGAAATGAACAGATTTTTAGCATGAATTTTACAATATAATAAATATTTGTTTAAATTATTTAAATAATTTTAAGTTAATTGGTTAACACTGATGGAGTCCCTGGTGTTGAGGGACAAAAGCACTCAATCATTTTAAATAAATGTGTTCATTTGCTGAGATATGTGGTGCATTGATTTTTGCATTGGTTCCAGTTATACAAACTTATCAATACACTGTTTGCATATTGTAAATGGAACTTCCTCCATTGATTAATGGAATATCACTGAGATCTAGGTATATAGAAATATACAAAAATTCAGGCCCCTTGCTTCTATAAGTGCACTCAAGACAAAAAAGTAGGATAACAGGACTTCATGTGAGTCCTGGACTAAATAGATTAAAGGCATTCATTGCCTGGACCCCAATTCCCCCATGGGAGTCCCTAGCTAAATAGATTAAAGGCACTCATTACTTGCCCCCTTCCAGCTGAAATTGGTATCACAAAGTCTCAGCAATGTGATTACAGCAAACTGTTGGAATTGTTCTTCCATAACAGCAGGTACATATACTATGTATGTAACAGAGCAGCCCCTTTGAAGTGAAAAATTGCCTTCCAAGTGTGCCCTCATTATATGCTTTTAAAGCGTCTGAGGTTTGCAAATATATTTGTATTGCAAAGGACAAGATGAAAGAAAAAAATATATATATATACTTTTGACATTATTAACTTTGATTGAAATACTTTTGGTCAGTCTGTTTTACCTCTGTAGTCTTCATGCAATCTATGTGTGTATATTAATCTTAGTTTGTTTACCTCTGTAATCTTCATGCAGTCTATGTGTGTATATTAACCTTTGTGTAATCTGTATGAGGAGCTTTTCTCCCCAGGACTCCATTGAAAACGGGTTCTTCTGGCCCAATGGACTATCCTGGTTAAACAACTGCAAATAAAAATAAATAAATAAATAATAAATGAAAACTTGGCAATTTATTCAAGCATGAACACTTTAGAACTGTGAGAGTGTGGTAAATTTAGTGAGGTACACTAATAGTGGTATAAATATTTTGGAAAGAGGAAGTATTTAGAATGACTAGTATCTTTATCTGTCTATTTATCTATCCATCTTTCCATCTCTCTCTCTCTATATATATATATATATATATATATATATATATATATATATATATATATATATATATATATACATACATATTATTAATATATCTTTATTTCTATCTTTCCATCCATTTACCTTTCATTCTGTCTTTCTGTATTTCTATCCATCTATATATCTTGCTCATTGTTCTAGAGGAATGATCTATCAAATAACTTACAGACAAGGTAATTATGCCATTTATTTTGTCACTATAATATTGTTTTGGCCCCATTTTGAAAAATATTAACTTAAATCATCTAGCAAGTATAAGGGAATATTACCTTTGCGAGAGATTACATTCTTAGAAAAAAAATGGAAAAAAAAATATATATATATATATATATATATATAGGTGTGTGTGTGGGTGTGTCTGTGTGTGTGTGTGTGTGTGTGTGTGTGTGTGTGTGTGTGTGTGTGTGTGTGTGTGTGTATGTGTGTGTGTGTGTGTGTGTGTGTGTGTGTGTGTGTATGTGTCTATGTATGCAGAAAGAGAGAGGGGGGGAGGAAAATGTGCATTACATGGTTTTCTCTATTGCCATTCATTCAAAGCAAAAAATGTTCTTGTAACCAGGAAAACAATATTTGCTTCTGGAAGCAGCATACCTTTGTGTGACTCCAATAACAATTGAGTATTCATCATTTCTTTTTTTTTTTCCAAGTTCTTCTCTGAGTTTACATTCCAGGAGACTTTATTTTCTGTTGACCCATTCATTCCTCTTTCACCTTGTGCAGGAGCCCAACATCCCATTTGTGCCCTGAGTGTAAGAGGTCATGTGTACTAGCAGAGGTTTCATTATTCTGAGCAAGACCAGAGCTTTTGTTTGCATGCCTGACTCCCAGCACATGCTTGTCAGTGTCACAGGTATCAGCATGAAATGAGCCTTTGCAAAGCCTGCCACCCATCTGCATGGCATGATCAATGGACCCTTCACCCCTTGCAGATAAGCACATGCATATTATCCCTGGCTTCCGCCAGGGATTCTGCTGTGGAGATTGTGTCCATGAACACATGTCCCTGTCCTTCTCTGATGTGAGGCTATTAGGCTTAAGCCACATCATTACTCCCCCCCCCTCTCCCGCCATGTCCTAGCCACTATTCAATCTTATACTGCCTCGGTCACACTCTGGGCTTTATGCTAACAGAACTAAATTATTTTAATCAGCAGTATGCATGTGATTTTAAAGCTCACAAATACTACACACATTGTAACTGCACTGTGACTAAATTATGTTTATGGAAAACCAAAACTAAATATGTAATATGGACCACAGAAGATTTCAGTGAGATCAGAAGAGATTTAATCCTGGAGGCATTCACACCAAGAAAATTCACAAATTTGAAGCTGTGTATATGTGAGTCAACTGGCTATTCACAAATTTCAAGCAGGGTATAATTTGGAATTGCCTTTATTAAAATCAGAACCATAGTTGATCTTGAGATAAAAAAATATATATTTCAAAGCAGTTGCACTCATATTATGAAATAACTGCTCTGCTGCGACCTTTTATTTATTTATGTATATATCTAGGGAAAATGGTTATGTGGGTAAAGCAATGATCATGATCATAAGTGACCAATTCAGCCTCAACTCAATAGTACAAAGAAAGTCAGATTTACATTTGGTGTGAGACAGCAAGAGTATAATGAACATGCACCTGTGCAAAATACCAGAATTAGGTAACAGAACTTTAAAAAGAGTATATGCAGTTGTAACACACATTACAATAAATCAAGACAAATCAGTGTCTATATATAATTTCAGATATGCACTGTCTATGTGGGAGTAATAAGAACATTGAGTACAGTGAAAGATGTCAGACAGAGTTTGTGAGTAGTTAGAAGGAAAATGTATATTAATGGTTATGTGAGTGAGAAGTGTAGGCTAGTGTACCAGAATGTGCCCTATGAAGCACATTTAGAGTGTTACTAGTAGGAGAGAGGGATCATTTTCAGGTTACGTGGTTCAGTTAGATAAGAAGCAATCACATATGGCTGATGAAATTAGGTGGGCCTTCAGTTGAGTTCTAAACGCAGGGTAAGATACGGTGTTGTCTTTGTGTGATAATATTTTCCCAGTGTTTGGGACCTTGTATAGAGAAAAAGTCATCTTTGCAATGGAGTTTAAGTTTGAGGATTGCAGTGCAGGGACAGAGTAATTGTGATTTCTGAGGCTGTAAGATGAAAGCTGTCTAATCACATTAGTTGTTAGGAAAGAGATGGTCTGGTTGACTACAGGTCTGAATATGTGAGATACCAGGAGAAGGACAACCCATGGTTGAACAGGGATCTCTTTGGTTCTTTTAGTGCTTTACAGTGGTGTTCATTTTTGGGGACTGTGCGAAAAAAAAAATCAAAAAATGCATATATTTTTATTGCCTGTTGTTTGAATGTGTGTTGAGTTTGCTTTTTAATGCTCAGGCTAGGGAGGAAGGCAGTAAATGGGAGAATAGAATGTCTTTGCCAATAGCCATTGTTGAGGTTTTAGTAAGAAAGGGGAATAGTTAATTGGCTAACATAGCAGCGAGTTTACCTCTTAAGGTGTCTAGTCAAACAACAAAGCCTGAAGCAATACTAGTTTCACGAACATTAAACTCAGGAAATTGATCCATCCCTGTCAGAGGATTAGAAAACCAAAATATCTGGAGAAATTAAAAAGGTAGATTCTTCTTATTGTGCATGAATCTGACTGCATTAGTACAGGTTTTCATTACTGGTCACCTTTGACCCATAATCTTGGTGATATGTATGTTTTATTATACATAGTGTGTGCTTTTATGTTTCATTACTTGTGAAACAAAAAATGTGACTGTAAAGGTAAGCTTTTGGAACTGGACTTGTACCTCATGGCTGTACTATACTTTGTTTTACATGTCTGCATACTGGGTGGTTGAAATGTTTGTGAGTGTATGTGTGTGTGCATGTGTGTATGTGTATCTGCAAGTGCATGTGCATGTGTGTGTATATGTGTGTAGTCTGTGAGTTTGTGTGTGTGCATATGTGTATGTGTACTGAATGTAGGAAAAGTGGTCATGTGCTGGTAACTGTACCATACCTTCTGTTGTGACATATGGGTTGATAGTCATCAATATCAGAAGTATGAGACCTGCACTTATGAGCCTCATACTATTAAAATGAAGTGTGACTGCAAGATAAATGCAGTGAATTTCAAACCAATTTTAATGTCATCAGTACACTTTTGCAGTGGATGTTTCTCTTCCTCCCTCTATATGACAGGTTGTAATCCCCACACCCGTCTTACTTTACACACACACACACATATATATATATATATATATATATATATATATATATATATATATATATATATATATATATATATACTAACTCCTAGATTGCTGCACCTTTGGGTAAAGCACATACCCTGAGGTACCACAACTTGGACTAAGAATTTATTCCCATTTTCACAAATTTAGTCTATAATTGTAGCCTGGAGATTTAAATGGGAAGCCATATATAGCCATATATAGCATAAACCTTTGTGTACTACCTAGCCACATCACAACAGAGCTCTACTAGTAAATTTTTGTTAGAACAACTGTAAGCCGACGCTCCTGTTATCACTTTGTAAGTAATACTTCTTTACTTGCAGGCAGAGAGAACTGTATGCCCCACATAGTGACATGCCATCACAAGTGTATTGCCTAATATCAGACGTCCAACAGAAGAAGGCCATCTGGGCTGAGCATCAGGTGGTCATTAGATGGATTGCTAGCCGAGAAATATGACCACCCACAATTCAGTCTTGCTGGGAATCTGCAGTGAAATTAGTATGACTGATGGCTAGAATAAACTGTTTGCTGGGGAGAAGCAGGCCATTTCTACAGTTGTGATCTCCAGCTTATATGAGTTGACATAAGCTATTTTGAGGATCATAGATGCACTAGGGTCATGTGCCTCCATTGTTCCCTGTCATTGAGGTGAGCTGCTTCTTGGCAACTTGTACAGGTGTGACAGCAAGCATTGTACCCACATACGTCTAACTGCAATGCCCATATTCCTGCTGTACCACTACCAGATGGACATCTGCCCTGCCCCCATGTCCATTTGCATAAGCCATGTGTGTGTTTGTCTAGGGTAGTTCACACCAATTGGAGTGAAACTTCTGTCAATAGTATTATGCATTGCTGTGTGTTCTGGATATGATAGCAACATACCACACACATGAAACTTGCTAGTGTTTCACTCATTAGTGGATGACAATGGATATTTATGCATCTTTAAACTACTCTGCTAAGTGCTGTGGTGTTTGCTGATTATGCATGGAAAGCCTGTATTCTGTGACTATTCCACTTAGACATGTCAATATTATTTACATGCAGTGTAGTTGCAAACACTCCATTCTTATCTGTTCATTTCACTCCATGATTTGTTTTCCAATTCATCTTCAGCATTCTTTCTTTGTAAATTGAGTATCAATTTGTGTTAATTCCATACTCATTTCCTTCTTTGATGTGTCTGCCAACTCAGTGCTGCCTTACCACTGTGGGTTTTCCATGTTTCATAAACTTATTCTTCATAACTTTTCCAATTACTCTCTGTATAAGAAAACCTAAGCGCTCATCCAGAAAAACAAATCCTTCCTTAACCTTTGCACTTGTTAACTGTCCTGTACCAATTTCATGTTGCATATACCCTCTGCTTACTGCTTCATAACAATTTCTTCTTTTCTGTCACACACACACACATCTGCCAGAGGACTGCATTGCATGTTCATCCCATATGTGACTGGTGCTGACATCCCATTTGTAATCTTCCATGTTTGTTTTACTGCTGTGTTATGCCACCCAGCTGCCCACATAAAGCCTATAATATTTCATTTTGTTTACCATAAAGATATGTATATTGGAAGTATTCCTATGGCAACTCACTGTATGCATATTTTCTGTAGTGAAGTGCTACAAACTAACTCCTGGCTGACTTACACACATCTGCAATTTGTGTGCAGCTGACTTCTTCATATATGTATATATATATATATATATATATATATATATATATATATATATATATACAGAGAGAGACAGAGATGTACATATATATATATATATATATATATATATATATATATATATATATATATATATATATATATATATATGTGTGTGTGTGTGTGTGTGTGTGTGTGTATAGAGAGAGAAAGAGAGACAGATAAGTATAGATATATCTAGCTATATCTCTCTCTCTCTCTCTCTCTCTCTCTCTCTCTCTCTCGCTATATATATATATATATATATATATATATATATATATATATATATAGACCATGTGTCCATGTCCACAGCATATAGGAGTGTCCACAGAAAGAAGGGGATATAAATGTCCACAAATATGGACATGACTCCCCTAAAATAGTTAGATCAAATACAGTGATGTGTGAAAAATGCATTGTTGATGTCTGAAATATACAAGGGAATATATAAAAATATATTTTTTAATGATTTCGGCATGTTTGTGCTCTTTGAGCCACAGTGTGCAAACATGCCAAATTGAAAAAAAAAGGGAATAAAAAGTATTTTATAATATTTGTAAGAAATGTGTTATTGGACATTGCGTCAGGTCATTACAGTGGTGTACTGGTGCTGTTGCCTAGGTCATACAGCTATGAACCTTGTAGTTACCAGGTTGTCAGCATGAATATGTCTGCAAATGCGGTGAATTTTTTGAATCCTTGAAAGGAGCAACCATGTCCGCAGATCCCTTTTGGGTAGGCTCCTACACCATGTTGATGTTACCACTGGATGTGGATGTGAACAGGGAGGTGTGACCCATTACTTTTAGGAATGTTTTAATTCCAGGTGTGCATGTCTGCACAATGCACTGTATAGCTGAGCATGTTCACGTGAAAAAGTCCACCCATGTCACAGTAATGATGTAGGTAGAAAGTAATTAAAAGGGGATATATTCAATTATTGATTGTGACTTTTGTACAACATAAGCTGGGTGGTGCATAGCTTAATGTGTATGTGTGGAACACTACTCATGTGACAGTGATGATTATTTAGGAGTGAATAGGCTATGCTGGGTTACGTGGTGCACAGCAGCACACCGCACACCAATGTAGGGCCATTAAATGATTTTATTTACAATTTAGGCAGGTGCAGTGCATAATAAATAGCCAATCACACATGGTGGACCTACTCTAACCCAAAGATTCCTGGAGTTCATAAACTCAAATGCCATGGAACAACTAGTCACCATCCCCACAAGAGGTGAAAACATACTTGATCTCATCATCACGAACATGGGATCAAAATGTTCAACACCGGAAGTATACCCCTCACTGGTGAGATCAGATCATAAACTAATCTCGCTGGAGGTCCTCATCCCGCCCCCACCTGAAACAAAAAAGACCACAGTGAAAAACTTCTCAAAAGCCGATTTAACACTTCTAAAAACTAGTGTGGTCTCCTTTAAGGCCCCTGAGCCAGTGGTAAACATTACTCAAACCGCTGAATCACTTACAAATGCCTTCTACCAGCACCTACAGGACTGCATGGATCAGGCAATCCCAAACAAAACTAAGACTCTCTGTACCAAAGGCAAGCGTCCAATCTGGTGGACCCCAGCCATAAACAAGCTCTACAACAAAAGGAGGAAGCTACTACAAGATAGAGCAAAATCCTTGAAAGGTAAGACACCTTTGATCATTATAAGTAAAAAACTAAGAGCTCTCATAAAATCATCAAAGGCAAATTTTGAGAGAAAAATCGCCAAGGACTCTAAAGACAATCATAAGGCCTTCTTTAGCTATGTTAGAAACCTAGGAGGAAACTCCCAGATATGCTCAGAATTAGTTCAAAATGATGTGAAAATTACTGAACCTACACACATTGCTAACATACTAGCTGACAGGTTCAGTGCAAACTTCTCCCCTCCCCAAAAGGAGAGATATCTATTCCAGAGGATTGTAGCCCCCAAACATCTCCAACGCCCAGGTGAGAACTGCCCTCACTAAGGCAAAAACACAGCATCCATGGGACGGATGGTGTCCCCGGCTGTGTGCTTCATGAACTCAACGAGGAATTAAACCCACAGTTAGGACAGCTGTTTAATCTTAGCCTCACCTCAGGATACGTACCCAAGGAGTGGCGCACGGCGACTGTGGTCCCACTTCATAAGGGCGGTGCCTCCACAGACCCTGGAAATTACCGCCCCATTAGCTTGACAAGCCTTATCTGCAAAGCCATGGAGAGGATCATAATGGAACTCATAAATAAAGACATAGGGAACTTGCAGACTTTGGATCCAACCCAGTTTGGCTTTGTCAAAGGCAGATCCTGCCTCTTAAACTTGGTTGACTTTTTCGAGACAGTCACCAAGGCCATTGATGAGGGAAAGGCAGTCCATACAGCCTACCTCGACCTGGCAAAGGCCTTTGACACAATACCCCACTCAGGTATCATCGAAAAACTCATCAGCTTGAATTTAAACCCATACATCACAAGATGGGTTGCAAACTGGCTAAGCGACAGAACCCACAGGGTCAGAGTTGCTGGAGCCATGTCAGACTCAAAGCCTGTCACAAGTGGTGTCCCACAGGGCTCAGTCCTGGGTCCACTCTTGTTTGGCATCTACTTTTCTGAAGTACAAGCAAACACAGGAGGGTTATGGCTGACAAAGTTTGCAGATGACTGCAAACTGGGTGCCATAGTCGAAAACACATCTGACACAGATATCCTCCAAAAGGGCCTCACAGAAACGGATAACTGGTGCCAGAGCCATGGCCTGAAGTTAAACGCCAAAAAATGCATAGTCATACCCTTCGGGAAAAACAAGGTTACCCCTAGCTACCATATAGGTGACAATCCACTGAGCACAGAAAAAGTCATCAGGGATCTGGGGACCCAAGTTGACAGTAGTCTTTCGTTTGACACTCATGTTGCTAAAGTAGTTAGGAAAACCTTCTATATCGCCCACCTGATCATGAAGAGATTCACATCTAGATCAAGGGAGGTCATCGTGCCCCTGTACTCATCACTCATTAGTCCTATGATTGAGTACAATGCCCGTTCGAATGTATCTGACCAGACACCTGATGCAGCTTGAAAGGCCCCAAAAGTTCCTCACCAAAAGGATAAAGGGTCTCAAAAATATGTCTTATGCTGCCCGACTGAAAGAACTCCAGCTTTATTCAGTCTCATACCGCTTGCTCAGAGGTGACCTGTGCCTGACATATAAGGCCATGTCAAACCCAGATTTGATGAATATGCTTCACCTCAAAAATCTAGATCCCTCAGAACCACAAGGGCGGGAGACTTAAACCTTGACACGGTTATAAATAGAACGTGCTGGAGGGACAGATTCATCACCCAGAGACTCCCTATGCTGTGGAACAAAATCCCGGTACATGTGAGGCAGAGCACCTCGCTGGCCTTGTTCAAGAGGAATCTTGACCAATGGATGGGAGATCGCAGATATACCCCAGGGATTACTTCAGTGTCACTGCTTGACAGAGGCACAGAAAAATGATAGGCATAGTTTTTATTCAAACTAAAGGGGTGGCGAAAGCCACATAACTATGGGCTAGGCTTATAAATGCCCTTGGGCAGATAGCCTAGTATGAACCTATGAACCTATGAACCTACAGTAGACTTGTATAAAGTATGCATACACCCTACAATCTATTTTTCCCCTCAATACTCTGAAGCATTGGAGTACTGATTTGGAAATGTTAACTGATGAGATAATGTTAGGGACTGCTGCAGCTATATTACATCTGCATGTACTAGAGGCTGAAGTCATTGCTGCTGGTGCTGCTGACAACAGGCCTAGCTGAGAAGGAGAAGAGTGTTCAGGCCCAAGGTAACCTTCCAGGAGCTACATGAGCTAGAGATTGTAGAGTGCTACAAGGTGAACAGGAACATATTAAAGGAGCTCACTGAGCTCTTCCACCCTCTACTTAGAGCCAGAGTCAACAGAGGGGAACCTATCTCAGTAGAAACAAAGGTATGTGTAACCCTTAGGATAATAGCTACAGGTACATTGCAAAGACAAACTGGGGACATGATGGGGGTGTCACAGGCATCTGCATCCAGGATACTCCACCAGTTCCTGGATGCTATGCTATAACATGCCAGTGAGCACATACCTTCCACCCCTCCTCTGAGGTGAGGACCGACAATATGCAACAGTTCTACCAAGTAGCCCACTACTCTGAGGTAGTGGGTGCCATAGATTGCACCCATGTACACATCATGTCTCCACTTGGTGAGCAGGGTAGAATCTACATTAGCCACAAGGGGTTCCACACCATCAAATGCCAGGTCATATGCACTCCCCAGGGGCTTATCCTGAATGTGTGTGCTGGCAGCCCTTGCTGTTATCATGACTCCCAAATCTGGCACACATCACAGCTGTACCAGATGTTTGCAAGGTCCCACAAGGCCATTTACTGGGGGAAGCTGACTACACCCTGGAGCCATGGATGATGGCACCCATTAGAAAAGCACCTACACCAGGGTCTACTTTGTTTCATTGAATCTCATTTCACTGAATTTCATTTCACCCCAACCACTTTGCTGAAAACTCAAATAAATGAAAACTCATTTCACTGAATCTCATTTCACTGAACAGAACTTAGTATATATGGTACTATGTAGAGTACTGTAAGGCAAGTAAAAGGCATATGCCCTTTTCTCCACTGTAATGCAATCCTGGAGTTAGTATATATAGTCAGTGGTGTGTGTAGGGGGCACAGCCCCCACTTAGTTTGGGTACATATTGTCTTCTGAAGAGAGTTAGTCATTGGTGTTGCAAACAAACAAGGTGCGGGGTATGCCCCCCACTCCAGGATCACACTACAGTGGGAAAAAGGGCATATAACTTTTACTTTCCGTACAGTACTCTATACAGTACCATATACACTAAGTTCCAGTGAAATGAGATTCAGTGAAATGAGTTTTCAGTAATTTGTGTTTTCAGCCAAGTGGTCAGGGTGAAATGAAATCCAGTGAAATGAGATTCAATGAAACAAAGTAGACGCATATATATATATATATATATATATATATATATATATATATATATATATACACACAGAGACAGAGGGACTACTATGAAATATCTTTAGAGGCATGCTTGCCTTTTGCATTCTTGCATAATTAAATAAAGTTATCTCTCCCTTGAAATATTTATTTTGAGTTATCTCTACAAGAGACATATAGACTCTAGGCTGTGAACCCCTTATTTCTGTAAATATGAAACATTACAGCAACAAATGTACAACCTGACTTTGTTACCAGTAAGCACAATTGATGACTGGACTTTGTATATGCGTACATAATGCAATGTATGTAAGCATGTTGTATATGCGTGAGTAATGAGCATACTTCTGTATTCTTCTTGTGGTCTTACAATATTATGCTAACATTATTCCATTTATTAAACTTATACTCATGTGTAAAAATGCATATTTTACTCTTAAAGTGTCATAATTGATGCATCTTTATTAACGTATAAAATTAGCAATGTGATCAATGCCCTTTAAAATATTTATGCATGTAAAGACATGCTTAATTCATTGTAACTCTAGAATTGTATCTATGCACCTGTTGTCTTAAATGATGTATGCTATACATATATATATATATATATATATATATATATATATATATATATATATTAGTATCAATGTCAGCAAAAGACTTCAGGCTTGCCTAGTTCAGTGTAAGTGTACTATTATATCATTCTGAGTTATTGTGCTGTGTAATCTTGTGAATTACTCAGCATAACGGCACTGGTCATGACTGGAAAGGGTCTTTGGACAAGTGCAGACACCTAGATAACAATCTTGAATAAAATAATTATTAATTAGTTAATTAATTACTGTTGTCAGTAGATAAAAGCTTCTTAAACTGGATGTCAGTAAGCAGAGTTTCAAAACAGATACAATACACTTTTAGCTTTGCATTATTTTCAGACCACAAGCGGAAGGGTGAATGTAATTTGTATGAAAAAATTAGGAAATACAATGGACTAGCATTTGTGAAAGGTGGCATGAAACCAGATTAGCTGAAAAAACATAGATAACATGCAACCTACATACTTGATGAGATGTCAGGCTTTAACCTAGAGACAGGGAACTTTGGGTCAGGACCTTGTCCTCAACCCCAGGTACAAGTAATTAGATTTCCAGTGAGCTTTGATTGCAGGAAACCATCACAGAATTCATAAGTGGTTGAATGAGAAACACCTGCAGCCATGGGGGGTTAATGTGTAGGGTAAGACATCCATTATCAAATGCAGATTTGCAATGTCAAGATTGTCAGTAGAGCAGTTTTTTTTTAATATAATTGTTTAATTTTACAATTGTTAAGGCAGTAGTAGAAAAACAACATATCTTAGTATGTAACCATGCAAGGCAATACTAGGTTTGGCAAATAATAATAATAATATTAGTAATAATAATAATAATAATAATAATAATAATCAATATTACTTCTTTTTCTCATATCCAATTTACTTCTTTCAGGGTATGCTATACTTATCCTATGAATGATTGAGGACAAGGGGGTTAACAGAAGTAAAGAGGTGTGGAGAGCTAATTAGAGCTCCTTATTACTGTGTGCATATCTCTTCTAATATGTGGATGGCATCATTAATTGATGAGTCTCAAGGCTCTTAATATCACTGTAGTACCTTAAGATACTTGCTTTCCCTAGTTTATATATTGTTAGCATCCAAACTAGTGTATACAGATTAACAAAACCTAATGGACAGCTTTTGTTTTTTCCCAATAAGTATGACAATTAAATGTTGATTTATGATTTGTCATGTTAAACAAAATCATATGTTTTTGTGTTAATGTAGTCATATATTCTGAAAAAAAGTAACATTGAGCTAACCATGAATGTGCTAACCATGATTTATTATAGTTCAGGAAACATTAGATGTGAAACCTTCATTTTTAATAACTACCTAGGTTTGAAGAATCCTGCATTCACCTTATTTCTTGCAATTTATATATCAAAATATATTTTGTTCACTTTTATAATTTCAGTAAATAAAATGTAATATTGGCTAAGGTAGAACAGCTCCATCTAGATTTATTCTCTTTATTTTATTTATTGGCCTAATTATTGCGAAGGTGAAATGATTCATAAAAAGGCCATTTCAGACGTTATTCTGGCAAAACCAAAAAGATTTCATAAACAAGAGGTATATTTAAGAGAGCTTTGAGTCATATACGCATATTACTAAATTAATCAAAAGGTTTAGAACTGCATACAAATTTCTTTGAACATCAGTGCTGATAGGTTGCTTTTGAGAAATTCACTGGTTGCATGTAATGAAGTATGCTAACATGCAAATAACACATTACCGCTTACTCTCCCTGCTGGGGATGGGGGTAGTTCTATCCATCTATGTTCACTTCTCCTTGCCTTTAACTTAAAAAATAAATAAATAAAAATAAAAAAATGACTTCATTGGTTGCTATATGATGTCTTTTTCTCTGGACTTCACTTTCCATGAAGGAATGCCTTGGAATTTGTGGAAGAATGAGGAAAGGTCAGTGGTTGAGGTAAGTGCCAACTATCAAAAAACTGGCAATGTTTCTTGATAAAGCTTTAACAAACCACATTGCCTTTACAAGGTTTAGACAGTCACATTTCCTTTCAATTTTTCTTTTTGTATTAGCTCATTGTGTATGTGGGCTAGTTCAAACACACTTTTAGTAAATAAAACAATAACATTTATGGAACAGGCCAATCATTATTTAATATAGATAAGAGGAAGCAGCTGAAATGTTTACACAGTACATTTGCACAGTATGATAGACAGAAATTACAGTTATTCTCCCAAGATAAAAACAAAAAAAAAAATGTTTCACATAAAGTTCCTTGTGGAAATGACATAAATATTATTTTTATTAAGTAACTAATACAGAGATGAGGATAGCAGGGGTTCAGTGTGTGTGTGTGTGTGTGTGTGTGTGTGTGTGTGTGTGTGTGAGAGAGAGAGAGAGAGAGAAAGAGATGGTAAAGGCATAACAACTGTGTTGTTGTTGTTGGGTTTTTTTTTGGTTTTTCCCGGTTAGGGGTCGCCACAGCAGAACTCTGGTCCGCTAATGATTGGCGGTAGATTTTTTTACGGGTGCTGAGGTGCCAGTTCGACACCCAACCTTCAGCGAAGGCACGCCCATTCTACACATGTCTTTCGAACGCCACTCGACCACGGGGAGGACATGCAGATTCCACACAGAAGGTGCTCCAGCCAAGAATCGAATGAGAGAACCTCTTGCTGTGAGGCAACGCTACCGCTGCACCACCGCGGCTTGTAAAGGCATAACAACTGTGTAAAAAACAAAAATGATTTTGGTAACTGCTGTGTCACTTGGGACAGCAGTTCTGTAGATTTTCTTGTAGGTTCTCTGCATTTTTTTATTTTATTTATTTTATTGACTAGTTAAATGGACTGCTCCCCTTCAGACCCCTTTCAGGCAAAGCCCAGATGGTAAAACTGCAAATATAACCTTTATATACACAATTTAATGTGCCAGTTAACCAGCATATTTTGGGAGTTTGGGGGAAACCATAGTAGCTGAACAAAATCCAAGAAGATACAGGAAGAACATGCTCAACTCCACAAAGATGTTGACCACTGGCCAGGACTGAAATCCATAAGATGAAATGATGAGGCAGACATCTTACTACTGAATTCCCATACAGACCACAAGGACATTTCTGTCTACTTAGATGGTGAGAACAAGTTCTTGTAGTAGTCTAAACCTTCTGACAGTTAGCAATGATTTGAGCATGTTTTCAGCTGGACAGGAAGGTTATATATATATATACTGTTACCTTTCACTGTCTAATTTATGCCCAACATTGCATGCATTTGACATTGGTCATCTTTACCTTTAGTTGCATACACTCTGGATGTTTAAAGGCCAGTGTCATTATTTTTTCTAGGGATACCTTCATTTCATTTAGAAATGGGAAATGGTACAAGAATACCAGGACATTTTGATGTAGCATGGCTTGAAATTCATAAATATTATCTGAGAAGAAACCATTGATAACTACAGCACAATGCAAACATTTCTTTAAAAAGCTACCGGTTTGAACTCTGCTAGATTTTATTAATGTGGGCTACATGTGGGTTTAGAGAACTTCAAAAAGGCTTAGAATTGTCAGGACTCTGAAAAGCAAAGATTAAATAGTGTTATAACTTGTATGTTCTATAAACTGGACCATTAGCGGTCTTTAGCCAATTGTAGATAACAGGCTTCAAAAATGTGCATTCCTCAGCAAATATTTAACATCCAAAAGCAGAGTTTTAATGTCAGATAAGGACAGATTAGGAAAACAAAAACAGACTGCTTCATCATATGGAATTTATAGCATGGAGGAAGAAATCTTCTCTAGGAGCTGACATTTGTTTTCATCTTCATAAATGTATTAGATCTTGCCCAGTCAATGAAAGGGTCAAAAAAAAAAAAACAAAATATAAACAAATAACAACAACAGCAGTTATAAGGACCTGTCTTTTCCATACTCCTCATCAATGGAGGCACTGAGAATGCCATAGCTAGTGAGCAGGGAAAGTTAACTAGCTAGCTAACCTGCTATATTAAGATTTTCATGGAATGTCCAGATTTTTGCCTCATATTTTTGGTCTATTTTTCATAAAACTGTGGGTTTTTTTCAAATAATTGGCAAATCATTGAGAGTTGAAGTCATAAAATAATGACAGACATTTGATTTCAGACTTCATACCCTTCAGAAAATGTATACTAATGCAAAACCTGTTATTCTACCAACTTTCCAAGCTTGTAAGAGCAATATTTAAAAAGTGACCTTATCTTTGGTCATTTGACCCTCATTATTTCTGGCATAGTCTAGATTCCTTGCTCTACACACACACACACACACACACACACACACACACACACACACACACACACACACATATATATATATATATATATATATATATATATATATATATATATATACAGTTAAACATGTCGACCTGCACAGTAATAGAAACTAATGTCATAGAACTCTGCAGGTCAGCTTCAACATTCATCAAAATTTCATTATATCAAGTAGTCGCTGATGAAAAAAACAAGCTTGTTTTTCTGATCAGTGAGTTTAAGTAAAAAAAAAAAAAACTAACTGCACATACAGACAGATTTAAGCTGAACGGTTAATGTTAGGAAAAGTTTTTATTTTCTTAAGATAATGTGCAGGGCTGGAGTTTGGGCAGGTGCAGATGTTAGGTTTAGGAGATATAAGTAATGGGCAGGGAGAATATAAAATACTTCATGCACCATCATCTACTTATCAGACACCAGCTTTCACCCATAAGATGGAATGGATCACCTATTATACACCGAACGTTCATTATACCGACAAGCAAGAATGCATGACCGGTACACCGACAGTGCATTACATCGACCACACATTACCAACAGCTGTTTGGCCGACAATAAAGAGAGCCATCTTTAAAACTGCAGCTGTAGCTGTATCTCTTCCACATTTAAACATATTGGTTAATAATGGCAGAATCAGCGCTAGAAGGACCAGGAGAAGTCATGAATTGTTACCCTGTTGTCAACTCGCAAAGAAGGAAGGAAATGTTACAAATCAAAGGGCACCTATGCCATCTAGAGTGTACAAGAAGGAACAGGCATTATTGAGGATATAAGGAAAAGCCAAGTACACGTTGTAGGGTAGAGGATTAACCTTGAAGAGTACAGATGGGGAAGAATTACTGAAAACAGTTCCACATCACCACACTGCTGATCCGAGTGAGACTGAACCATATACACTCACAAATGAGATAAAGGTACGTGCCCAATACAGCAGAGATATGCTGTACTCTATTGTGAAAGATGCATTAGCATCCACATCCATGTCTGCCTTCCATAATATACCAAAAAGGAAGGCCCTTTTACAGAGTATGGGTAGAGTTTGCAGAAAATGTACTGTAACACCAGGTAGATGTGAAATCACATTAATGAAAGTTGATAGTAATACATACAATTTGAAAGAAGGGTGCTTCATTAGTAAGCGCATGACTGATAACACAACTGATTCTATAGTGTTTGCATTTAGCACTGTTACAAGCCTGTCTGATCTCAGCCGAGCCACCATTTGGATGATGGACAGCACTTTCTTTCAAAAAGGTGTGACATGCAGACAGCTTTATAGCATACATGGTCTTTTAAAGACTGGATGTTATAGTAAAGTTGTACCCTATTCTATGCTCTTATGAGCAAGAAATCATTAAAATGTTATAATTACCTTTGGCACGCTCTGTTTGGACTATTTTCGGAAAATAGCTTTGAATGTCAAGTTAAATACATTCTGTGTGATTTTGAGATAGCAGCCTTAAGGAGTGTGAGCTTAAATTTCTCTGATGTGCAGTCCAAAGGGTGTTTATTTCACTTTGGACAGAATATTTGGAGAAAAGTGCAAGCTTTGGGCCTTGCCTCTATATATAACAGTAATATGACGTTTCAATTGTCAATTAAATCACTAGCTGCACTAGCATTTCTACAACAGGAGGAAGTGATTGACACATTTGAATTAGTGAAAAGTACTATCCCTAATGAAAGACATGATCTTGTGAAATATTTCTCTGAGTACTATGTGTATGAGAAATTGAAAAAATTTCATACTAGAAATAACACGTCTATGATATTTCCTCCACTTTTTTCTGTAAAGTTTTGGGACATAGCTGAACTAAATGATTTGTTTTTGCCACGAACACAAAACTGGGTGGAAGCGTGACACCACAGATTGAAATGTTTGCTGGATAGTCGAGCTATGGATCTGGATGTCATAATGCGTGCTTTGACTAGGGAACAGGATCGTATCAATGAATTAAGGGTGAGAATGTTAACTGGTGTTCCTCCGTCTCCTAAAAAGTGGAGGGTTGTACAGAGGCATCATCAATTTCAGCAAGTAATTGACAATAGTGCTGAGTACTCTCCACTAGAGTTTGTGCAGAGTATAGCCCGTTTATTAAAGATGTAGGATAAAAAGCTGGCTGTTGCACTTTTTGTTTGGACTATGCGTTATATTGAAAATGTAGGATGGAAGAAAGCTGGCTGTTTTTGTTTGGACTATGCTTCATATTTTATTTAATGTTGAAAAGGCTATGACGTATATATACTTCAGGGACTTGAAAATGACATTATCATTTAGTTGTTCTAGATGTTGGTGCTTTAATACACATATTATGAATCTGTTGACATATTTTTTGGGGAATGTCACGTCGGTGAATTGTGGTTCGGTGTTTTGCACTGTCGGTGATTAGTGTTGTCGGTGAAGTGGGCGTGGGTTTTGTGTTGTCGGTGAATTGAAAGTCTGGTGTATAGTAGATCACTATACACCGAACGTTCAATTCACCGACAACACAGAACCCACTCCCACTCCACCGACATCCCTAATCACCGACAGTGCAAAACAACGAACCACAATTCACCGACGTGGCATTCCTCGACAAATATGTCAACAGATGCATAATATGTGTATTAAAGCCAACAATTGAGTTCGCTATGGAGAACCATTATTATTATTGTTTGCTTTCATCTCCTGGTTGGTTATGTGTATTAAAGCACCAACATCTAGAACAACTAAATGCTAACATTATTTTCAAGTCCCTGAAGTAGATATACATCGTAGCCTTTCCAACATTAAATAAAATATGAAGCATAGTCCAAACAAAAAAAGCCAGCTTTCTTCCAAACTACATTTTCAATATAACGCATAGTCCTAACAAAAAGTGCAATAGCCAGCTTTTTATCCTACATCTTTAAAAAATGAGCTATACTCTGCACAAACTCTAGTGGAGAGTACTTAGCCCTATTGTCAATTACTTGCTGAAATTGATGATGCCTCTGTACAACCCTCTGCTTTTTAGGAGACGGAGGAACACCAGTTGACATTCTCACTCTTAATTCATCGATACAATCCTGTTCCCTAGTCAAAGCATGCATTATGACATCCAGATCCATAGCTCGACTACCCAGCAAACACATCAATCTGCGGTGCCACGCTTCCACTGAGTTTTGTGTTTGTGGCAAAAACAAATCATTTAGTTCAGCTATGTCCCAAAACTTTACAGGAAAAAGTGGAGGAAATATCATAGACGTGTTATTTCTAGTATGAAATTTCTTCAATTTCCCATACACATAGTACTCAGAGAAATATTTCACAAGCTCATGTCTTTCATTAGGAATAGTACTTTTCACTAATTCAAATGTGTCAATCACTTCCTCCTGTTGTAGAAATGCTAGTGCAACTAATGATTTAATTGACAATTGAAAAGTCATATTACTGTTATATATAGAGGCAAGGCCCAAAGCTTGGACTTTTCTCCAAATATTCTGTCCAAAATGAAGTAAACACCCTTTGGACTGCACATCGGAGAAATTTACACTCACACTCCTTAAGGCTGCTATCTCGAAATCACACAGAATGTATTTAACTTGACATTCAAAGCTATTTTCTGACAATAGTCCAAACAGAGCATGCCAAAGGTAGTTATAACATTTTAATGATTTCTTGCTCATAAGAGCATAGAATAGGGGTACAACTTTACTATAACATCCAGTCTTTAAAAGACCATGTATGCTATAAAGCTGCCTGCATGTCACACCTTTTTGAAAGAAAGTGCTGTCCATCATCCAAATGGTGGCTCGGCTGAGATCAGACAGGTTTGTAACAATGCTAAATGCAAACACTATAGAATCAGTTGTGTTATCAGCCATGTGCTTACTAATGAAACACCCTTCTTTCAAATTGTACGTATTGCTATCAACGTTCATTAATGTGATTTCACGTCTACCCGGTGTTAAAGTATATTTTCTGCGAATGCTACCTATACTCTGTAAAAGGGCCTTCCTTTTTGGTATATTATGGATGGCAGACATGGATGTGGATGCTAATGCATCTTCCACAATAGAGCACGGCATATTTCTGCTGTATTGGGCATGTACCTTTATCTCATTTGTGAGTGTATATCGTTCAGTCTCACTCGGATCAGCAGTGTGGTGATGTGGAACTGTTGTCAGTAATTCTTCCCCATCTGTGCTCTTCAAGGTTACTGCTCTACCCCTATAATGTGTATTTGGCTTTTCCTTACATCCCCAATAATGCCTGTTCCATCTTGTATGCTCTACATGGTATCGGTACCCTTCGATTTGTAACATTTCCTTCCTTCTTTGCGAGTTGACAACAGGGTAACAATTCCCAACTTCTCCTGGTCCTCCTAGCACTGATTCAGCCATTATTAACCAATATGTTTGGATGTGGAAGAGATACAGCTACAGCTATAGTTTTAAAGTTGGCTGTCTTTATGGTCGGCTAATCAGCTGTCGGTAATGTGTGGTGTCAATGTAATGCACTGTCGTTCCGGTCGTGCATTCTTGCTTGTCGGTATAATGAACGTTTGGTGTATAGTAGGTGATCCGGTGGAATATCTATTTTACATCAACCCCATGACAGACACACACACACACACACACACACACACACACACACACACACACACACACACACACACACACACACACACACACACACACACACATTATATTATTTCATCTTAAGAAAAAAAAAAACTTGCCCTAATAGTACCACTAATCTGGGCACTAGGCCACAGAATGCACACACAAACACACACACACACACACACACACACACACACACACACACACACACACACACACACACACACACACACACACACACACACGCATTACTCTAAAACTTTCCCCTAACCTAACCCTAACTCTAATGGTAAAAATCAAAACTCATGCAATGAACTTTACATATCTTTTACATAGGTTCATACTAAGCTAACTGCCCTTGCGAGCCATTTTAAACCTAGCTATTTATCCCATGTGAGATTCAAACCCTGCACCTTTTGCTTGCAAGGTAAGCACCTTAACCATTAGGCCACCCTCCCATTTTGTTGACTAAATTAACTGCTGCTGTTCCTCTGTCTCCTACAGATTATCCTGCCATTCTGGTTGATATGGACATCCTGAGACAGTGCAGCACATGCCTCATGTACACAAACAACCATCTACTACTACCACCAAGGAACACAATTTGCAAGAGATGCAATTATATTAGGAACCTAGAGTCTATGCTCTCTCCCTCACAAGCCAGTATATCAGGCACTGAGAAGGCTGTCAACACAATCACTACACCTTAAACACCACCAACATATACACAACATGTATCCATATATGGGGAGGTTCTCAACAAAAAATACCCAAACAAAGGAGACATCCAAGGCAAAAACACACATGATCTCCACAGCCCTCCACCCAACATACCATGCATAGTTCACACACCTGTGTCTCACAACCACTAAGCCTTAACCATAAACCCAACATATTAGTTATAGGGGGCACTATTGTGAGACACACAGATGTGCCTCTCACCAGGGTGGATAAGGAGAAAGTCACAGTAAGTTGCCTATCAGGGGCCAGAATCACCCATATCACATATGCATTCAAGTCTCTCAATAACAGGTACTGTTATGGCTCTGTCATAGTCCATCTTGGTGTGAATGACTTGAGACATACCTCCCTGGACTATATGAAGAAAGACATGATTGAACTTGGTGAATATGTGTCCCAGGCAGGTATGTCTCTAGCCTTAAGAAGCATTCTACCATGTCCCAGAATGATGCTTCAACACAAACAGAAAATGATTGACTTTAACAATTGGCTTAGTTTCTGGTGTCATTCTATGGAGTACCTGACAGTCTGGCAAGATATGATCAACAGACCACAATGCAGAGATGGCCTGCATCTGTCTCACTTGGGCTTCAAGCTACTGGCAAAGTCTCTTACCTCCCCCATAGTGCCTTTTTTAGGAAAAGTGGTGAGGTTAAAACTACCAACATAAACATTTCAACAAAACGCAAATTAAAGGGCATGCTGCTAAACACTAGGAGTCTAAACATGAAACTGCACTCATTTCAAGCATTCTTAACCCTGAAAAATGCTGACATCTGTGCAGTCACAGAAACCTGGTTCAAAGCTGCAGAGAACACCCCAGCCTTACCTGCTTACTCATCGTATCATACATTCAGACCCCAAACTGTGGGCAGTAAAGCCAAAGGAGGCAGAGTTTCAATATATATTAAAGACGTACACACCTCCAGGCTGGTGAAATAGTATGACACACATTAGACACTCCAGGTGCAGTTAACCATTGACAAAACCCTATACAAATCATAGCTAGCTACCGGTCCCCAAATCTGACTCAAGATGCCCACTCCACTTATTTGGACCTCATCAAATCTATCAAGATTCAACTGGTTACCCTGATCTTGGTGACTTTAACTTCCCAAACATAGAGTGGAGGAACTACTCATGCCAGATAACAAATGCCAAGAGATTCCTTGATTTTGTCAATGCAAATGGTTTAATACAGCTACTTAATACCCCCACAAGAGCATCCCTGCAGTATCATCTTCCCTGGTAAGATACAACCATAAAGAGGTCACTTTCAAAGTCACCATCTCCCCTGACTCCCCCCCCCCCCTCTAGCTAGGGTCAAACAAAAATATTCTACAAAGCTGATTACAGTCTCCTGAGGGATGATATAAACAGCTTCACAGCCCCCTACCCCCTCTAGGAATTGACACCAGTATCCAAAAATATACCAATGCACTATACAAGCATTTATATAGATGCATGGCATCAGGAATACTTGACAGGACTAAATCAACCTCCGCAAGGGAGAGTAAACCTGTCTGGTGTACATCTGCAATAAATAAACTCTATAACAAAAGGAAAAAATTGCTGTCCAGGACCAAGAAGGAGCAGGTACCCAATTGGAAGCAATCTCTCTTTATCCTGAACAAGCAAATAAGAGCACTAGTGAAATCCTCCAAAGCAAACTTCAAGTCCAAATTGGCCACATCTACTAGAGACAATAATAAGGTCTTCTTCACATATGTCCAAAGTCTCAAAGGAAGCACCCAAATCTTTTCAGATCTGGTGGTCAAGGACACCACATATACAAATGCCATATATATAGCAAACCTGCTGGCTGACAGATTCAGAGAAAACTTCACTCTTTTGTCCCCCATCAGTAAATCAGGACATTCCCATTACTTGCCCCCTTCCCCCTATATCTAGGAAACAGATCATTATTGGTCTTTCAAAGGAAAAAATACAGCCCCCATGGGACCTGATAAAAACTCAGGCTGCATCCTACATGTACTCAGACAGGAACTTGCAGCACCATTAGGCACCCTATCAGCCAAAGCCTGAGTACTGGCTTTGTCCTAGCTGAGTGGAGGACAGCTACTATTATCCCTTTGCACAAAGGTGGAGCATCCACTGATCTGGAAATTATAGACCCATCAGCCTAAGTAGCCTGATCTGCAAGGCCATGGAATGGATCATCATGGACCTCATTACAAGGATATTGGCAACTTCCAAACACTTGATCTCAAACAGTTTGGCTTCATCAAGAGGAGGTCGTGTCTGTTAAATTTGGTTGACTTCTTTGTGATAGTCACCAAAGTCATAGATGAGGGGAAGACGATGCACCTTGCCTACCCTGACCTGGCCAAAGCCATTGACACTATTCCCCACTCGAGCATAATAGATAAACTCTCTCAACTATGCATCAGTCCATATGTTACTAGATGGGTAGCTAACTGGCTCTCTGACAGAATCCACCTAGTCAAAATAGGGGAGGTCACCTCAAGCAGTAGACCTGTAAAGAGTGGCATACCTCAGGGTTCGATCTTGGGGCCTCTGTTATTTGGGATATACTTTTCTGTGGTGCAGGCCAAAACCAGTGGGCTATGGCTGAAAACGTTTGCAGATGACTGCAAGCTGGGTGCTGTCATCAATTCCCTTAGTGATGTGATGTGGACATCCTCCAACAGGGTCTCACCCAAACAAATGACTGGTGGCAGAAACATGGCCTCAAGCTGAATACCAAAGAATGCATCATCATCCTCTTTGGGGAGAGTGATGTCCCCACAAATTAGCACATTAATAACAATGCCCTAGGATGCAATCAGTTGTGAGGGATTTTGGTCATCAAGGTGGATAGCAACCTGACCTTTGACCACCATGTTGCTTCGATTGTACGGAAAGCTTTCTACATGGCCCACATCATAAATAATGGTATCTCATCCAGGGACAAGGAGGTCATAACATCCCTGCCTTCTTCCCTGATAAGTCCCATTATTGAGTACAACACCCCATTCGGCATGTATATCGCAAAGCACATGCAGCTGCTGGAGAGACCATAGAGATTCCTCACCAGTGGAATCCAGGGCCTCAAAAATCCACCATACACAGAAAGGCTAAAAGCCTTATCCCTCTACTCAGTTTCATGCAGACTCCTCAGATGTGACCTCTGTCTGGCATACAAGGTAATCCTGGACCCCGCCTTGATGAGACTGCTGCATATCTGCAAGTCAAGCTCCACTCGAGTAACCTAGATGCACGGCCTCAACCTGGTCTGTGACATCAATAGGACTTGTTGGATGGGCAGAATTGTGGCCCAGAGACTCCCCCATCTGTGGAATAGACTCCCTCTCCACATCAAGCAGAGTACATCTGTACCCCTTTTTAAGTGCAACCTGGATAACTGGATGGGAAACAGAAAATACATCCCTGGGATTCCACCAAATGGCCCTGCTGGACAGGGGCATCGGGTGCCGACTTGTCTAAACATGGGCTAAACTCTTGGCTAGGCTTATATGGACCTCAGGGCCAATAGCATAGTAATCCCTACGATCCTATGATCCTACTACTACACACTCACATACACACACGCACACACACACACACACACACACACACACACACACACACACACACACACACACACACACACACACACACACACACACACACACACACACACAGGCACACACAGGCACACACAGGCACACACACATGTTCATACACACACACACACACACACACACACACATATAGATAGATAAATAGATAGATAGATAGATAGATAGATAGATAGATAGATAGATAGATAGATAGATAGAGAAGCAGAGAGTGACAGAGAGGGAAACACGCACAAACATATATTTATACTAATATTGAAACAAATGCAAAAAAACTTACAGATGGCCCATTTTCTAATGTAGTAATGACCTGAAGGATGAGCATGTCTGCCTGTAAATAACGTCTCTTTCAGGGGAGGACAGGTCTTCATCTTGTTTAACATAAGGCAACACAACTTCTTTGGGTGGTTCATTACTTCACTGCACTGCCCACCCTGTCATACATTACTGCTTGTTACCATCTCTGTATTGTACATGCTGGTGAAACCTTTTTACAAAGCATGGAGATGTGGTGTGTGCCTGCTCATGTCAGCTGATGTACAATGGTTTGCTGAGGATCCTTCTGATAATGAGTTGGTAGTCTTGATGCAATGATTAATAATGCTTGAGCCTATTAAGTTTACTAAAACATTTGTGTTTGTTTTAGCAAATAACTTCAAAGCAATGAAGCTATAACATGTCTTAAATGTTTGACTCCTAAAATTGCAGAATGAGGGCTTTGTGCTGATGCTGTTGCATAAAGGATGTCAACTGCATCATGGTATTGGCACAAAGACTAGGATGTGCTGGTGATGAATGATGTAACATGCTAGTGTTCGTAGTACTTTACCTTATGTTGGGGAGACTACAGTAAACTTTGAGAACATGCCCCATATTTAGTGGCAATTTCTCATTGTATTTTAAGTTCTGTTCTTGTATCTAGACACAAGGGGTATGTGGTATGTATGACATGGATTACATTCAAAACTGACTTTTGCAGTTTGAGCACCAGCTGGTTATACAAGAGTCATCCACTACAGATGTGGCTGTCATTCTGATAAATGCAATTTGAGTCAGGAGGTACTCTCCTTTTGTTTACTATGCGTGGGGGTAGGCAAATGGATTACTATTAAAACTCTTTGCACATACTTTTAGTTTGCCTTTCACTGTGGACAGTTGGTCGTTGTCCCTTTGTTGTCCATAGTGCTCTGCAGATATCAAGTGTGAGTCACAAAAACTTTAGCCTCATTGGCCATGACTGCTCAAAAATTTCATACACATGTATAAGTGTAAACATCCCCTCCATTGACCATTGCTAATGGTAGGCAAGAGAGTTGTCACTATGTTATGGAGTTGGGGACAAGAATGGTTGTGGTTCAGTGCTTTTGTGCACAGTACATGTGCAAATGTGCTGCAAATTATATGTGTTCTTTTTCTTAGATGATACAATGCTTTAACATTTTACATGATGCTGTTGTAGCTCAGTCATATTATGCTAAGTGGAACAGCAGCTTTACATGGAGAACAGACATTTATCTTTTCAAACTGGTTTTGTGAGAGCATAACTCATAATTTCAAACCATACAGAGATTAATACTCCATTTGCATAGGTTTCATGAGTGATCGATGTTGACTCCTAAATCCATTTGTGTAGGTAATGCATTCTGAGTCCAGTACAGGTATTCTGTTGCATAACGACAGACATGACATTTATAGTTTAGGTCTTTGAATTGCATAGGGTTTTGGAGTGCCTTGTACCACACACCAGATGTTTACAATGGGTACAATGTTCATGAATAGCACCTTGTAAACTTGTATGTTTACAGGAGGTTACTTATTGAATCTGGCATCATTTGGTATAATCTAGTATGTGTGAATCAGCAATTAGAGAGGCAATCCTTTTTTTTCTCCCAGAAAAAAATAAGCAAAATTGCCCACACTAACTCTTCACTAACAACATCAGTATGGTCACAGGTCACCAACGGTTTTAAAATAGATGTTAATAAATCTGGCCTTTTCTATAGCAATGAAGGATATACTTCCCCATCTGCTACTTCTGTTGTTCGATTATCATTTCTGGTAACATAATTGCATCATAGCCTTGTATTAGATATATTTCCCCTCTTGTATTACCATACATCTTATCGCCAATTCCATCATGGTCTTCGGTCAACTTTAAACGTCTGTTATGTTATCATGCAACTTGCACCATTCCACCTGAGCCTTTTACTACATCTAACTCCCTTGATACCTTGCCATCCATCTTATCACCCATTTTGTCATTGCCTTCCATTAGATATAAATAATTCCTTATGATGTCATGCTTCTTATCACCCATTCCATCATAGTCATCCCTTAGTAATACATTCCTTGGTCATCTAGTATACCATCTATTGAATTTGCTGTGGTCATGGAGTGACTCCATCAGGAATGGATATGTGATTCTGGGTTCTCCTAACCCAGTAAAATAAACTGGTTAAAAAACAAATAAACATTTCTGTCTAATATTGTGAAATCTCAGTTTCTCCATAGGCATTGTTTCATACTCGAGTGGAGTTCTTAACTAATTACATTTTGATCCACAAATGGGAAATCACTGATGAAGGTCCCAACATGAGAGGGATAGAATGCAACACAGATCACATCACAACAATGATGTCAAAAGTGGAGGGGATATAGCTGTGATAAAGGGCACTTAACAGAATCATCAGACAGCTACTGGTGACCAGTAATTCAAAACACTATTTCTGGAAGCAAACATTTATCTACAGGCAAAACAATTCCAGGAGAGACAGGCCACTTCATTGTCCCACCAGAAGACCCTAACAGTTTTTAAAGATAAAAATAAATGCTTGTGAAAACCAGCAATGAGGAATGATCTGTGATTAATTAGGTTAAAAGAGCACACTGATAGAGCTAATATTGAAGAATTTCTACAACAGACTGTTTAAAATCTTAATTTACTGCAGGGCCACAGCTTTTTAAAAGGAAAGAGTTCACAGGGTGTAAAAACTCTAATCCCAAATAATGAGTAACACATCTTAACCCTTTTCAATTTTCAAAATTTACATTTCAAGAAATGCTACTATCTAATGCAAAAGAAGGGAAGTTATTCATGGTGAGCAAGTCAGAGGTGTACTTGTATCAGGAATTTGCCCTCAATAAACAAAAAAGGCATGCATTTCCTTAAGCATGACATATCTGCTGAAAGAATGATATTCATGCTTAGATGACATATCTGGTCACTCTAATGAATTCAGAAGTCTAGAAAAAGCCTTATCCTTTATAAAATCTCCCTGCTGACAAAACACAAGATGTGAAAGGGTCCCAGAGAATGGACCAGACAATCACAGATTTTTTTAGACAGTCAAGTATGTCTCCATGCTTTGGAATTTCACTGCAGTCTTGGTACTTAAAGAATACCCCACACTTACAGAGCTCCACCAGTGGAGAAAACCATGAAGAAAAGATTAGTAATGTGCAAGCCTTCTGCCAAAAATGTCACCCCAAAGTAGCTATTTCACACCAGAGGGGTAAGTGAAAACAGATATGAACCTTTAGAACTAGATAATGATGGGGGCATGGACCCCTCTACTTCTGCTTCTTTGCAGCAGTTGGAAGAGACCAATGTCTTTACTTCGGGAACTGCTAACACAGAAGTAAATAAGAAAATGATGCCTCTACAGTCTGCCAACAGGCAGCCACAAACAGTAACTCATGCACTAAAAACCAAGTGCTAAGAGCCACTTTAGCCACATCAGGTTTTGTTTTATATCACATTGTATTGTGCTGGGTATGAAGGATTTCTTAAGTTACTCTGGAACATTTGTAAGCTGATATGCATTCTATACAGCCTCATATTATAGATATCTGCAAACATATAGGATAGCAGTGTCAGAGAAACATTATCTGCTATTGGCAATAACATTCTTTTTGACTGTAGTATCATGGCATGCTACATTGGCCCTGTTTTTCAGGTGAATATAGAATTGTTTTGTAGGTTCATCCACCATACTGTATATTTCACAGATAAAGGCCTCAATCAACTGAAACTACTGCTACTCTATAGCTAGCCATCTTACATTTAATGCCAGAGCATTTATTGCCAAGATCATAATGCTACACCCCTTACAACACGTAATGCCACCAAGAACATGTCTTTACTCCAAGGTACACCTAACAAAATCTGCTGTCATCCAGTTGCCTAAAAACTCAGAACACTGTTGTGCTGAGTTCTTAAAATCTAAGTGGCTCCTCATCACTCCTACAGACACTCTTTTACTACCTTCCTTCACACTAAAACTTCTACACTGCAACTACTGTTCCCAGGGATAAAAATTCAAGGGGGTATCCCAGTGTGACTCTGTCACTGTTGCTCTTTTGCCTTGCCCTTAACCTATTAAGCTGTCTCCTTAACAGATTAAGTCATGGTGACAGTTTGGCTCTCAGAAAGCAACAATGTGTAAAGACTTCTCATCTTCTTTTTGTGAATTATTTAAAACCATATAGTTCATCAAATGAGGAGCTAAAAGCAGAAATGGAATTGGTCAAAACGTTTTCAGACCACACAAGAATATCATGTGGTCCAGATAAATGTGCAAAAGTAACATTTAAAAGTAACATTTAAAGCAGGAAAGCTCCAGCACAAAGAAACTATCAGCCTGGGACAGGAATATGATATAAAGGACCTTGAGCAGGAGGGAGTATATAAATATTTGGGAATTGACGAAGGATAAACAATAAACATGGACAAATGCAACAAAACACAGATATCTCCCTCACCAGACTGGACAAGGAGGAGGTCACGGTCAGCTGCCTATTAGGTGCCAGGATCTGACAAATCACACATGCACTCAAGTCACTCAACAACACGTACCATTATGCCTCTGTCATAGTCCATGTTGGGGTGAATGACTTGAGACATATCTCTCTAGACTATATGAAAAGAGACATGATGGAACTCTCTGATTATGTGTCCCAGACATGTATATCCCTATCCCTTAGCAGTATCCTACCCTCACCCAAGATGATGTCACAATATAAACAAAAAATGATTGACTTCAGCAATTAGTTCAGCTGTCCAGAGAGATCTAGTTTCTGTCAGCCTGGGAGGATATGGTAGACAGACCTCCCTGCTTTGCTAGAGATGGTCTGCATCTGTCCCGCTTAGGCTTTTGGATACTGGCAAAGCCTCTTGCCTCCCTCATAGTACCTTTTTTAAGCAATGTCAAAACAATAAATTTTCCAATGTAATACATTCTAATTGAGACAAACTCAGGGTCGTGTTGCTTAATGCTAAGAGTTTAAACACAAAACTGTACTCTGTGTAAGCACTCCTCAGCTTGGAGGGTGCCAACGTTTGTGCAGTTACAGAGACATGGTTCAAGGCTGCTGACAGCACCCTGACCATGCAAGGCTATATTACCTTCCGCACATTCAGAACTCAAAATGAGTGTGAAGGAGCCAATTGTGGAGGTGGATCCATCTTCATCAAAACCAAATAGATTTAGAGACTGGTTAAACAGTTTGACTCTCTCAAACCACTCCATAGCTATTGGGAAAGTAGCATACCATATCATCGCTAGCTATAGGTTCCCCACCATGAACCAGGATAAGCACACAACCTACCTCAATTTACTGGTATCCCTTACCATACAGCTCAACACCTTAGTGATGGGAGATTTCAACTATCTTTCCATAGACTGGGGGACATATACGAGCAAAAATATGTTTGCCCAGAGGTTCCTGGACGTAACACAAATGCTCTGGAACATGCCCACTAGGGTTCTAATGTTCTGGACATACTACTCACCATCATATGGGGTCATTGTACTTATCTGTGCGTGATGCTCTCCCTGGTTAGGCCAGAACACAGATCAGTCTTGTTTGAAGCAACTGCTTGAACTGACATCCTCACAGGAACAAAAATTATAAAAAACTTCACCAAAGCTAACTACAGTGCACTATGTGATGGCATAAAAAGCTTCATACCACCCATAATTGCAGACACCAAAGATCACTATGCAGAAGTGTAAGTAAATGCCTGTAAAAACACTTAAGCAACTGCATAAACTCTGCTATACCTGAATGGATCAAAACCAGGACTCCCCATAAAAACAAGCCACCATGGTGGATTTCAAGTTTAAACAGATTATATAACAAGAGGAAGAAACTGTTGCACAAAAGCAAGAGGGATATCAATCTGCAGAGGAAGAGTTCCCTCCTAAGCCTAAACAGGAAAATCAAAAATCTTGTAAATTCTTCAAAAGCAAATTATGAAACTAACAACTATTCATAAATTCATATCCCTAGTCAAGGATAATGCTAAGGCATTCTTTAACCACATCTAAAGTCTAAAAGGGAATGCCCAGCTATGTGCTGAACTGTTTGTAGATGGGCTTAAGCATACTAGACTGGAAGATAATTCCAAACTGCTAGCTGACAGATTCAGAGCAGTCTTCACCCCCTTATCCCCACCTACCATATTCCAAAGACCTGACACCATCCTTCTGCCTAGTATCTCTAGAGAAAGGTCATCTCTGCACTCACCAAGGCCAAAATCATGACCTCAGTGGTACCAGATAATATCCTAGGTTGTTTACTAAACAATCTAAAACAATACCTAGCAGACCCACGTGGTGTTCTCTTCAATCATAGCTGGAGAGCTGGCTATAATTCTGCAGAATGGAAAACAGCAACAGTAATCACCCTGCACAAAGGCAGGATATCAACTGACCCTGGGAACTACAGACACATAAGTATAACCAGCCTCATCTGCAAGGCCATGGAAAAAATTATCATGGACCTTAAGTGCAAGGACAAACGCAACCTCTAAACACTGGACCCAACACAGTTTGGCTTTGTTAAGGTTAGATCATGCTTATTAAACCTGGTAGACTTCTTTTAAAATGTCACCAAAGCCATGGATGAAGGTATGATAGTGCACACAGCCTGTCTTGATCTTACCAAAGATTTTGGCACAATTCCCCACTCTGGCATCATTGAGGAACTCTCCCAGACAGAGATTAACCTTTACATTTCTAAATGGGTAGACAATTGGCTCATTGACAGAACACACCCTGTCAAAATTGGTCACTCCACCTCCACCAGTAGACCCATCACCAGTGGAGTACCACAGGGGGTTTGTACTGAGCCCCTTACTGTTTGGCATCTATTTCTCAGAAGTCCAGGCCAAAGTAGATGGCCTTTGGCTCACAAAGTTCTTTGATGATTGCAAACTGGCAGCAATCATTGAGTCCCCCAACGATGTTAGCATATTACAAGAAGAGGTACCACAAACAAATGATTGTTACCAAAGCCATGATCTAAAACTAAATGCAGAAAGATGCATTGTTATTCTCTTTGGCAAAATGGAATTACCTACAAATTACAATATTAACAGAAGCCCCCCCCCCAAATTCCAACCCAGTGTTTCGAGACTTGGGAACATAAGTTGATAGCAATCTAAATTTTGACCACCAAGTTTCCACAGCAGTAAGGAAAACCTTCTATGTAGCATACCTCATAAACAAGGCTGTAACATCCAGGTCAAGGGATGTTATAACTCCACTGTACACAGCTGTAACACCATTAATGAAAATATCCAGAATGTACTGTTCTGCAATATTTGAAAATTCCTTAAACATTTGTGTCTGCATGTCTAGCTTTCTAGTTATCAATATTTGTTGAGGTTTCTCTTCTTTTTTAATCAAATATATGCTTCCTTAAAACTTTACCTAAACATTCAAGGCCAGATACAAGATTGTCCACTTCTACATAGTCACCTCACTGAACTTATTTCAAATAATTGTCCTATGTATAAAATTAATACATATTGAACTAATTCATAACTGAATATATATATATATATATATATATATATATATATATATATATATATATATATATATTAATTTTAAACACTCTTTCCTCCTATGGTAATAATTATTGATATGTTTTGAATCAATTTTAACAGGAAGGGAATCAAGTACTAAACAGATAGGATAAGATGCCCTACTCAAACCGAGCAGATGCTGGGCCATTCTCATCTCTACAAGTAAAACCAGGTACCAATACAGGATAAAATCCACAAAAAAAGCACCATTCTCATCTCAAATGTGCGCCATGTTTTTATGTAAATTAATCCCAGATTTCCAACAACTGGCATGCATCACATTGTACATCTAGTGAGCCTTCAGGCAATGGAGTACTTTTCCTTAACCCTGTAGAGTCATGGCTTCGCAAACACTTTTTTTATGAATCTCTTTTGTGCATGAAAAGTCACTTGCCATACTTATTTGTTTTTTCTTTTCTTCTCTTATTTATTTATTTGTTTATTTATTTGACATTTGTTGACCGGGTTAGTCCGTCTGAGCTTGGCCCTTTTTCAGCTGAGGCCCAGGGAGAAAGTCTGTAAAAACACGTTTTAAATAGTAATAAGATATATAAATTCACAAATTGTATGGGGAGAAAAGGTGATAGACTGTTGAAACATCTAACTGATTGATGTCTGTTAGAGGTAGCTAGCAAACCAAGAGATTGAAGGGGAGAGATTATGTTCAGCCAGTTTAGAGAGAAGGATAGGGTGGGAGACAGTATCAAAAGCTTTAGAGAGATCTAGGAAAAGGCAGGACACTAGCTTATTGTTATCTCTGGCTATGGAAATTGAATTAGTAAAGGAGATGGGAGCTGTTGTAGTACTGTGATGAGGTGAAAGCCATGCTGGGTAGGGGTAATAAGGTTTTTATGACAGAGATAAGACATAAGTTGTTTATGCACACAATGCTCAAGAATTTTGGAGAGGGGAGAGAGTATTGCAATTGGGCGATAGTTAGAAAGTTCAACTGAGTTATCCCCTTTGTAAATAGATATAGCCTGAGATTTCTTCCAAAGAGTTGGGACAGTATATTCAGAGACTGAGTGATTAATGAGGATGGAAACTGGATATGCTATGGAGCTGGCAGCATCCTTTAGGAAGACAGAGGGCAGGTTGTTAGGAGAAAGGGAACACACTTTAATTTTAAGTAAGAGTTTTTTTAATATAGGAGGTGGGGATAGGATTTAATGAGAAAGGGCAGCATTGTGGTAGGGAGTTAGTGGGAAGAGAGTGATTTGTTGGAGTAGAGGATGACATGAGCTTACTTATGGTGTCAGTGAAGTAAGTATTCAAAGTATTTGCAGTTTCTAGGGGAGTGTTACTGGGACAATACTGGGGCTCTTCCCTTTCTTATTGTACTACATAACCCTTCCTTCCTCCCTTTGGTTTCATACTCTATCTTATCTCCTTTGTGCTCTCCACTCTATGAATATATATTTTCCTCATGATGCTTCTTGTATTCAGCAACGATTTCGGACCTTGGTTGCAGCCTTATAATTTCTGATTTTTTTTTAAATTTTGAGGGTGGGGTGGTAGCTCCACTTCACTCAGCCATGCTATGCATGGCTCCCTTTCTCTCCCCACCATGGCCACATTCCCATGATGCTCTAAATGTATACAAAATCCAACTAACTCACATCCACATATCAGTAAATAAGCAAACTACAACTCTCCTCCACCTAAGTACCTTCCTTTCCCTTTCAGTCTACTTTACAGGTAACTTCCCATGCACTTCATCATTTGAAACAGATTTATCCCATAACAAAATTTGAAATTATATTTTTGCAGTCCATGAATTCCATATCAGACACTTTTCTTACATTAACAAGAGACAATACTTAATACAATGCTAGACAGGACCAGGTCACTACTAGATAATCTGAAATACCTCATTTCTAAAGTATACTGTCTGTCACAGAAACTAATACTTGCCTGGGACATACATCTCAAACCTAGACTACTAACAGAGTAACACTGCTTTCCCCCTCTCCAGTATAGCAAGCAATAACAAACCTCTAAAAATAACCTACCTCAGCTCTGGTAGTATTAATAATAAATTAAATGTATTTGAAGTATGGATCAATTCACATCAACCCCACATTCTTACCTTTGACTAAAGAATGACCTTTGCACTTCTACTTGCATTATTAACAATTAGGAAATAATCTATAACCAGAGACTAAGTAATAGAAATGGGAGAGACACTATGCAACTAATTCAGCTAAATTCTTCAATTACCATACTAAACCATATCACAGTTATACCAGATATTAAAAGTAGATATTTGATGCTCTTCAAAATTGCAGCTGTGGCTTACATCCTACCTCCCTTCTCTATCAATTTAATTCAACAAACCTTTCTTTCATCAATAAAAATTATATTATAGAAAGGGGTTTCAGTATTAATGCTATAAGACCAGATAGCCCTAAGCTAATCTTCATGTTAGATACACTAGAACTATAACAGTTAACACAACAACCCACTAGACCTAACTTACAGGTAATCTTACTGCGCTAGATCTCATTATAACTAACATAAAACACAGATGCTTGAAAATATCAGTTTTTCCAAACTCAGTTGTTGATCACTGTCCCACTCATTTTATAAAGATCTTTTTCTCAAAATAAAATCCCCCTGCAAAGTAATGACCTGAATAACAAGAAATAGTCCTCTGTGTACACCCAAAATGACTCTTCTTCTGTTCTGTGTTGCTTCTTTACTGTTTTCTCAAAGACACAAGAATCACTATCCCCAGTTACTCAGCAATGGCTCAAAGAACAAAAATATCCCTGGTTTAATAATGATATTTAAAATAAATAAATCAAAGAGAGGGACAAAGCCTGGAAGTCACCAACAATGCATGGCTGCAATGTCTGACATCTGCTCCTACCATCGGTCTGCCATACCAGGATGGAAAGCAGGTTCTCCATTTTGTGTAGGTGTGTGTTCATGGTCTGCTGCACAAACCTATGCTCCACAGCTGGCAGCTCCACATGGGTGATGTATGCATACCCCTCTGCTTCTGGTTCCAGAGGGGACCACAGGCCTGGCCCCTGGAGTTGAACTACCTGAGGGTCCAGATTGGGGAGGGGCAGCAGGAGGGGGGCAGCAGGAGGGGTGCTGCCAGGCTGCAGCACAGAAGTGCTGGGCCTTGGTGCCATAGCCAGTGGAGTGAATGTAGGCAGACTATGGGGAACTGGCATAACCTGCTTTGCTGTAGTAATAACATAAATAAAATGAAAATTCCATAATGAAATAAAACATAACACAAAATATTGGACAGAATAATATTAAATGAAATGTAATCGTATAATAATAAATTAATACAAAAATAATAGATAATAGAATTAAAAACACAATGAAAAATAATATGAAATGAAAAGAGATTTAACAGAAAAACAATAGAAAATTAAGCATAATAAACAAGCCATAGGTAATAAAAAAGAATTATGGTAATGAAAAAGAGGATTATTTAAATCATATAATAATAGCAATACAAATAATAATAAAAACATATGAATAACATAAAAAAACAAAGAGAAGAGGCAGGGTGAGAGAAAAAAAATTGCATTAGTAACCACACAGATAATATACAAACATATCTACAAATAATGTACAGCAGTCTAACACATTGTACTTATAATAATATGAAATGCTAATAAATACTTTTATTACTTTGATTACTATCCTGCTGTTAGCACAAACTGTAGTGCAGATCATGTTGCATCCAACAATCATTCTTGGGGACATAGACTATATTGCACACATGCATGTTCCATGTGCACTGATTACATTTGACAGTGGGCCATAGGAGCCACAGCTAAAGAGACCTGCACTTCTAATGCTATTATTATGAATATGTAACAGTACTGTACTTTTATTGATGATGACCTAAACCAGTATTCTGAAGAGCTGGTTTTAAATATGGGGAGTGTTGTATTCAAACCCACAAGCAGTGTTTACTATAATACTGTATCTTTCCTTTGTAATACAGCATAATGCAAGCACTCTTTCCTTTTACACTTTATAGGTACAGGTCCAATGTTATAATGACAATCAAATACATTGCAAGATTTATGTCAACTTAAACAAGTACTGTATACTTTGGACGTGTGATTTTCTAAATTACCACCCTGTCTGCTCTGCAATACTGCACTGTTGCTCTAAGTAACATACTAATGCATGCTTTTGCTTTACAATGGGAAAATGCATATGCAATGTGATTCAAGTTTTTACCACAATAAGCTGTATTTACTCCTAATGCTAAAATAACAGTACTGACAGTAAGCATACATGCCACTTGCATCTCTCATCCTTCTCATTCTTTCTTCATAGGTCCACACATTCAGTGCCCTGTCTGCATTAGGTGTGGGTAAAACAGAACACAACAGAATACCATTAGGCACACCATTAATGAATATATGCGGCTACTACCCCCTACAAGCAGTGCCTGTAATAGATACTTACACATCTGTGGAGTGCCATCATTCCTGCATTCCTCAGTCCAACGGTTGAAGGTATCCCTCTTCTTCATCCTGAAGTTGCGATAAAGATTCCTGCACTGTTTGCCAGTGCAGGGGATACCAGTAACACTGGACAGATCCCCAGCCAAACTATTCCATGCATCCGATTTGTAATCTGATCCATGATAGCGCTCCTGCAGCAGTCGGGGACCATAATCATTCACTAGGAGTCCAAGAAACAGTTTGGACTCCTGCACTCTCCTCCTTTGAGACCAAAATCTCAGAACCTCTCCCTGAATGTCAGCCATGTCCAATGCAGATGAACAGCAATGTACAATGACTTTTCCCACCAATTCGAGTTATGACAAACACTGATAATGCACAATATTGGACTTTGCGGCACTGGAAAATGGGTGCATGCTACTTAGCATCACGCAAACACATTGCCTGCTTGTGCACAATGGGAAACAATAAACTGAAGTTCAGTAATACAGATATTATCATATCATTGCACAACCGACAATATTACTCTGCCATACATCAGGAAAATACTTAGGATATGAGAAGTACTAGGCAACTGCTAAAACTCAGGGTGACTATAATGTGAGGTGGGACACCATTGAAAAAAGAGAGATGTCTGCTGTAGTAGAAACATGGACCTTATACGTGGTAGTCCTACACTCACAGCTGTTGACAGTAGAAGGATTAAACTACATTGCTATGCAATGTAAGGACACATTGGTAAAATGCAAGTTACAATCCTTGCATTAGAACCCAGGACCATGTGAACTTCAGACCAACACTTAATATCTGCAACTACAGGGGAGGTTACAAAAAAAGCTCCTACATTAATATCGATCCTGAGGTTCACACTGTTACATGCAGCACAATGGTGATTTGTGGGTTTGCGCTATACAGAATGACATTAAGAGAATACATATGAGGTCTATTTTTAGATATCTGGGACCTGTCTGCCACCTGGGCTGTACACTTTTACAGTTTGTGCACTGCTGCTGTGCACACAAACCAGATACACATAAATTATGCCATTTACGCTACACGCAGCAATGCCAAACAGTGGCTCCAAATTTTAAAATAAAAACAAGTGATAACAGGCAGTATATTAAATCAATGTATCACACACATACTACTCGGCTATGTAACTGCACAGAAAATATCCCTACATACTTCTAAAATCCAATTCACTATCTGATGCACATGCCAAACACAGGATGGCTGCCTTAACCCTGTACTTCAAACATACATCATTACAGCAAGCAGCAACATGCATCCAGCACCGTACCTCTCAGTGTCTTAGAGCAATGCATATGGATAAAGGCACAAGTAATGGGTGGACAAAGGCATAAAAATATGGACATTCTTTAAATATTGCTCTTGCGTACTTAGGAAGTGGATAGAATAACAGGTTATGCATTAGCATGACCTTTCTGAAGGATATGAAGTCTAAAACTCAAATGTGTGCCATTACTTCCTGACTTCAGTCCTCAATGATTTGTCAGTGATGTTACAGAAAACAAAAATTGTATGAGAAACAGACCAAATATATGAATCCAACTTCTGGGCATTCTGCAAAAATCTATACAGCTGGAAGAAATATTCAGCACACAATCAAATTGAAAATAATGTACTGTCATAATAAAAATTACTTTACCTGTGCATCTAGTTAAACGTTTCACATTTACAATACTGCACTTACTGACTACACACCCCATTATGATGTTTGCTTGCAAATATACATCAATAATGTACATGTGAGTGTTTCTTGCGTTTCGTGGTCATTCATAATTTATCTGTCCAGTAGTCTTGGACATACAGTATGTACACCATTCAATATCATAGCATTTACAGTGTCAAAGGATATTAAATGGGAATAATATGATATACAGCTGACAACTAGGAAAAGACAGGTTGGATATCACAAGTAAACACTGAATGTTCTTTTGGGGGTGGGGGAACAAAAATTTGTATCTACTATGGTGCTAACAAGACTGTGTTGGTCTAGTTACCCTATTTGTGTGGCATCCTGCTTGTTGTATGATTTTGTTATGGCTGATAACTGTTATCTGTAATGCTATCCTAAAGGAGATGTATGGTGATCTCAGCAGATGGTTTTAGCCTCCTAGGTGTTGAGTCAGTGTGCTATGGCTTATCTCATAGCTAGGCAAGGACTTACTGAGCATGGCAATGTCTGCCTACAACCACATCTGCTGCTGGTTCCTCCTATGAGTGATCATTGGCCAGTGGCTGTGTTGACCTTGGCATTGCCAGTAGAATGTGTTCTATGTCCCCTTGATGATCCTGCTGCAGCTGTTTCCACTATGATAACTTTGGTAGCATAGCACATACTATGAGCAATGAGGGACATGTTTGCGGATTGCAATGGTGCCCTCAGCCAGTGGTATGTAGGCACTCGCACAGTGAGTGCAATAGCTGAAAGACATGCTCTATGGCAATACTGTATGGACTGTGTGCCTCATTACAGTGTTCCTTTGAGTGTGTGTGTGTGTGTGTTTGTGTGTGTGTGTGTGTGTGTGTGTGTGTGTGTGTGTGTGTGTGTGTGTGTGTGTGTGTGTGTGTGTGTGTGTGTGTGTGTGTGCATTCCACATGATTCCCATTACATTATACATAACTTGGCAGTTGTTCAAGTGGTAGAACTTATGGTTAATTTAACCCTACCCTGTTTCCCAGGTGTTGTTCTCTTGTCTACATGACTGTGATGTATGGCACACATTACAGAGTAGGACGATATATGTTACAGTTGTAGCATACTTGTGACCATCTCCAGAGAGCTTATGTTAAAATAAATGTGCTCTCTGCCATGTTGTAGCACAGCATGCAGGAATGTTCAGAAAAGTCTGGATGCTGATGCCTATGAAACACCTAGTATGTACCTGGGTAGTCTGTTAATGGTACCTGTGGCTAACATACTAACTTCAACACATACCTTATATTCCACTGGGATGGGTTCCCTGCATTTGGCTCTGTATGGGACTCAAAGCTGTCAGAGGTTCCACATTTCCATTATAATGTTCTTGTCCTGCAAAACCCATACCCTCTCTGACTATGGCTATTGGCAACAGCAGCAGCAGCAGCATAGCCTTCAGCCTGTAGCACACACAAATGTATGTACATTTTAGCTGTTACTAACACTCTGTCAATGCTTATGTTGCATCTGTAATCCACAATTTCCTCACTGCACATATAAGAAAGGGCATGGTGTCTACATTGATGCCTCATATCTTGATGAGTAGCTCCATGGGATTGGTTAATTACCATGCAATGGAGCAGTGCATGCTGCACTAAGCATCTCTGAAGCATAGACTAGGTCAGATGCAATTAATTAGTAATGTACACCATTATAGAAAGGCAAATTTGTAACTAGGCAAACCAACTTGAATGAGAATTTTAGCAGATTTCAAACTCAGGCACTCATTTATATTGGAAGAGTATATTTCGACAGAGTATTATTGGAAGAGTATATTTTGACAGAGGAGTATTGTACTCCATCAGGTATGTATCCATTTTATTACCTAAATAATGCATATTTTGGAATGTACTTAAAAATTATGTAAAGTAAATAAGTAATCATTTGTTAAAACTGTACTCATGATATGACCTAATTACCAGCCATCTGAGAGGTACAGAGGATGTTTCATGGAAAGACAATTTGAGAGCTCATTGCAAGTTACTCTGTTTGTTTAGCACATTTGTCCTTTAGCCTATTATATTTTCTTTTGGAGGGGGAGGGGTGAGTCCGTGATATGGCACAAACTAGAATGGACTGTTGTTTTTGGAGTGTGAGCATAAGTGACTCTCTGTTACAGCGCAAACAAGGATATGTCCATCATGCTACTTTCCTTGTTTTGTAGCTCCCATGTTATTTGTTGACCACTATTGAATCTTTACATTGTAGTTAAGTGGTGAATACTGACAGCCTTCATGTACTGCCCTATCTGTACACAGTTTATTTCTACTTATGTGATCCTTATATGTGTTATCATTATTTTGTCTTTCGGTAAACAATATGACCACTCAGCGTAGGTCACCTTTTTCAGAGGCAGAGAATGACCTTATCATTGACCCATTAAGGTAACATCATGTGGTCCTGATGTCCAGGGGATGGGCCAATATGTCACAATGTGTGGCCCTTTGGGACGAATTGGTCCAAATGTAAATGGAGCTGGTCAACAAAATTGCAGCTATGAGCAGGTGTGATACAGAACCATGAACATGATTCATGCTGCAAGGAAGCATGCTGCCAAAGTGGCATATGATCGTCAGGTCACCGGTGGTGGGCCTGAAGCAGAACAACCACTCACCACGACCGAGAAATTCCTGGCAAATATTGTCACAAAGGAAAGCTTACAGCAGCTCATCAGCCAGTATGTTCTGGATGTGAGTGCACGCCTGCATCTCAGGAGGAGCTTCCAGGTAGGCTTTCTTAGATCATCAGTAGAATACTGTTGTATTCATTGTGCAATACTATTTATAGTTTTAATGTGTGGCAGGTTGCTTTTTTGGTGGGTGCATTTAAGATATCTGCAGTTTTCAGTTCATTTAGAGGCTGTCAGCCACACTCTTGTTAACATTGCTGTTGCTGTATATATATATATTATTAAAAGTATTATCCCCTGTTGTACTGTTAAATGCGGTGCTGTTGACATTACCTGTCTCTTTACTTTATCCAGGACCATCAGGAGTCCATAGAGCTAGGCCTCCTGTAGTTGGTAAACAGAATACATATCTGCTAAAGTGTCATCTCAGGCCTGCTGTATAGATTGCTATACTGTCTGCATACTTGCCAACTGTACAGAATGTCCAGATGTGTGACTCATACCTCTGGGCCATATTAAAGATCATAGTGATTGAGCTGCAAACTATTGACAGGTCGTTATAGAGTGCAGGCATAAAATAATGACAGATCTCACAATAAAAATGCATACCACTTATTAATGTCATGGTGAAGCAATACCTGCTATTCTATCACCTTTCTTGGTTTATAAGGGTTTGTAAACACAATGATACCTATTCTTGCGCCTTTGTCCACACATTATTCATGGCTTTGTCCACATTCCTTGCCCTAAGAGGTTAAAAGGTATGAATGTCTGTAATAGTGACAGCAGTCTAAATTGCTTAACATATATTGCAACAGAGTAGAGCAGGTATTAATATAGTCCTGTGTTCCTTCATTTTATCACAGGTGAACATGGAAGTGGTTCTGTGTCCCCTGTAACACCTGATGTCAGTGTCTCATCAGACTCTGTTAATGATGGTGGCCAAAGTAAAGCACAGCCAAGGGTTGCAGAGGCTGATTCTGATACAAAGATTGACATCCAGTGACCCCCCCCCCCATTATCACCAGACACATCCAGTATGCCTACGCATACCCAGTCCACTGAGGCCATAGATATTGGACAGTTGGAGGGCGAGGACATTGAGCAGAGAAGTGTACCTACTACTGTGGCTTTAGTAACTGTTGACAGTGGGCATAGCCAAACTGTTGTTGAGGTGCCACACAGGCAGATTGATAGGGTCTATATTAGAACACTGAATGTTCAAAATTTTGAGTGTTCTAATACTGACCCATTTTCAGCGAATGCTGAAAATATCAAAGAAACAGAAAACCAAATTTTTTTCCTAGGGAAAGAATTTGGTTGTCCGTTTCTGTTGCTTTGGTATTTTCAGCGCTGTGGTGGAAAGTTACAGGTCGGGTTCAGGTAAGTGTGCGATTGTGTGGATGTGAGGGTTAGGGCGGGTTAGGTGAGTTAGGGTTAGGGTGCGGGTCAGGTAAGTGTGCGATTGTGTGGACGTGAGGGTTAGGGCAGGGTAGGTGAGATAGGGTTAGGGCGCGGGTGAGGTGACTGTGTGATAGTGACGGACCTTAGGGTTAGGGTCTGGGTTAAGGTAAGTGGATAGTTAGTGGTGTATGTATAGTTTAGTGTAGGGTTAGGTGTAAGAGTTTAGGTGTATGTGTGTTGATTGCTGTTAGTTTGGTGTGCTTGTGTTGTGTGTATGTGTTTTGGAACAGCAAATTTTTTCCCTAGGAAAAAATTTGCTGTTCTGAATGTTTGATGTTTTAAATTTTCAATTCATAGGGTTCGAGATTAGAACACTCGAAATTTTGAATGTTCGGAGTTCTAATATTGACCCAATTGATAGGGGTGCCCAGAGGATTCCTCCTCAGACTGTTGTAGATGTCTCATCATATGTCATTCGATGTATGTTTAGGGCCATCATGGAGGCACAGGCATGTTCAGAAAGGAATTCCAGGAGAATGCAGGGTTATAGATGAAGCACAGTCTGACATCTGTGACTGCCTCTACCGTGTTGCTGATTCCCAGGATCATCTGAATGACACATTGGAACAGGGTGCATCTGTGAGGGAGCATAGTGTATCTGTCATGGAACACACGTTGTCTGTGATGGAACATCTGCTGGGAGGGGAGTGCCAGTCCTTGTGGGTGTAGGTCAGCAACTACATCTGCTGAGAGCCAATGTGGTTATGCCTGATCATGCTTCCAGAGTGGCAGTACATCTACTGCTCCAGCAGGGAGTGTGCTGTCCACATTCAGATGTAGCAGGCCATGGGGCTGTAGTCCTGGTTGTTCCCATGAAGGTAGCATTTAGAGCAGACCTTGGCCATTTTCAGCTAGTAGTACAGCATCTGACCATGGGTGTGGAGGTGCTAGTGCAACACCTCTTTGAGCCAGTTTTCAAGTTTGGGGGCGGAGACAATGAACTGTGAATTCTACCATGCATGGCTCACAGCTGTCTAACATACAGATATGTAGGGCTAGCACTAAGCTTGGCTGTGCTCCTGCAGACACTCGCACACCAATGTCACATTAAAGGCACCTACAGACTACACACACACACAACATTTACATGGTCCATCTTGTCTGCTTCCCTTGTTTACTCACACACACTCGCCAGTCTTTTCTGTCAGCCTAGGCCTCCTGCCCCGCACACAGCACCGTGTAAGTGATGATAACTGTGTCACATCCCTGTCATCTATCTTTTGGATTCAGGGATACTAAAGCTATGTGTCTGATGCACAGAGTGACCATCTATATTAATATGATGTTATTACTTCCATTTGTGCTGTTGAACTGATCATTGTACCTATCATTTAGATTGTACATAGCCATTTAGACAGTTGCTAGTATAATAATGTATCTACTTTATAGTGAATGCTTTTGTAAGGACTGTGAATTCTAACAATTAAATGCGTCTCATTAATACATTTTTATCTTTAAGGACTACTTAGTACAAATGTATAGGTGCACATCCAAAGTCAACTCATCAGATTCAGAGCTCAAGACTGTATGTCAGCACTGAAGACAAATCTCATCAGAACAGTAATACAGTATAATGTTCCTGTTTGCATGTATATCACCACAGATTCCAGGGTTTATAGGATGTAACTATGGTATTGACCTGATGGTGTTTAGAAGCATAGCCATCGTATCACAATATAATATTAACAGTCAGATATAATGCATGGCCAAGTCTTATCTAGCAAGGACCACTCATGTCCAGGCATGAATCAGTGGTGATCCTTGGCAGAGAAAATTTTCACAGGCAGTCATCCAGCATGCCCTTCAACAGGGTAATGGTGGTGCTCAGCTTGACATGGATTTGATGTCTACTGTAGAGGACAGACGACCTTTGAGAGATGTATCTGTCTCTCCAGCATGTCCTATGTATGACATAGTGTACCTTGAAGTCCCTGGAACAGGTAACTCAAATCACACATTACTTACACATGCTCCATTTTCATCACATTTTGGCCACAGATAGCCCTGTAAGGCATGCACAATCTGCCTCAAAGCTATCTATATGATACTTCACACAGTGACAGATACATCATTCTGCCCACAGAAGACACATGTTAGAGACCCTCTGATGTTTCATTACCAGACATGTCTAAGGTCTGTCAGGTTGGTGCACGTGTCTGATAGAATACATTTCCAAGGGTGGTTTATATTCTTTCATACAGCCAATTATGGATGAGTATAGGGGATTGCTAACATATTTTGTTATTGATGCAATAGTGTTGCTAATCAGATGTATGATGTAGAATGTGCACTTTCCCACAGTAGATTCAAGTTGCAGGTGACATGTGTTCCAAGGTCTATCAATACAGAAGTGGGAAATAGTGTGCTGGTGTTATTTTATAATAAGCAGGAACATTTATTATAACCACAGGGTATGCCAATGCATTTCTGTGCAGTTCATGTAATACCCATGCCTTTGTCAGAAGTCATTAGTGTCACAGACGTTCTGTGTTGTTAAGGACTTCTGAGACATATATGTCAAACATGAGGGGCCATAGCACTGACATGTCTGTTAAGACAGAGGTGACATGTCTGCTGCTTGAGCTGAAGTTCCATACTGTGATTGAATGTGGTTGGTCTGTGGTCCAATATGAAAACCAGCTGATAGCATAGGGTTTGAGATTCACCTTGGTTAGTTTCCCTCTGACACCAAATGTTGGATTGTGTTGAAGGTCTTAGTCAAGTTACAATAGGATGTGTGCACATCTTTGACCATGTGAATGTCTCTGGTTACAGTCTTGACTCCCACCAGGTTTTGCAGTCACAAGACACCCATGAGAACATCTAACTTGAACACATCTAGTGTTTGGAAGTCACCTATTTCCTTGTGTCTGAGATGCATGCAAACTGTATCCATTGCCTTATAGCAGAGGTTGCATAAATTTGTGGTTCTTAATTACACTTACATTTTGCCAATCATCTCTTGTGTGGTTGGAAAATGGTTACTGTATTCTATTCAATGTGGACAATAGCAGTATTCAGAGTGTGGTTGAATATGCTGCCTAGGGGAGTAGCTCACTGTTGAAATACATGAAGAACACAAGCTGGAATTCCATCTGGTCCTATGGAGACTGCACTCCTAGTCTTGGAGAGAGCAGTGGTAACTTCCTCATTGTAGATACCACAGCTCAGTGGTGATGTGTCAAACATGGTTGGTACTAGGTGTGGTGGTGGCAGGAGGCATTCTTATCAGCCAAACGTGTTTACTAGCAGGTTTGGAAGTTAAACTGGGTCAGTGTGTACACTACCATACACAATTTGATTCAACTACAACTGAGTTATATCAGTTTGCAGAGGTACATGATGAAAGCCCTCTGGTTATCCCTCAATATGTTGTTGCGTAAAGGCTTAGCATGGTTGCTCTGTATGAATTTTTGAAGGTGTCTAATTTGCATGTTTATGCTGATGAGAGTGGCCTTCCACCCCTGGCTTTTCAATGTTGTATTTTTAAACAGCAGCTTCTTTCACTTACTGTATAATGTAGTTATGATAGACATACACCAGTATGGTTTGTAATTTTTGAAGGATCTTTGAGCCTATCAGGCACACCTGTGTGTATACTTTTGTGTAGATATGTAGACAGGGCATCAGGGAGTAATGTACTATAGCTGTCAATGATCTTTTTTGGAAAATATGTCTTGGAAGTATTGTAGGCCGTACCTTAGGAGTATGTAGTTACCTTGTATAATGACTGTGAACCTGACTCCACCTTTGTGGAGTTCAGTAGCTATATCTCCTTCAAAACATAGCACTTTGCTGTTGGATTAATAGTGCAGGCAGTACACATGTGCCATTACATTGTTCACTCATATTGTTATGGTACAGGTCTGGAATATAAGATAACCTTGTGGGGTGTTGCACTCTTTCTTCCATAGAATTTCAGTTCACAAACTGCAGTTAATATTGTGGAGGTGAGTTTGTTGTCCTATAATTATCCTGATCAATGGATGTATACTTTCACTCACTGCAGCCTAAGTTGTTTTTTTCTACTTTAATTGTTCCATGTAGTAATATATATGCTGTGTGGCTTGCATGTATGGAAGGTGACTTATTAAATCCAATAACAGAGAGAGGTTTCCTATCCACAGCAGTTTGGACATAGAATAACTCCATATAGTTATCTTCTCTAAACAGTCTTGAGGTGCACTTATCTTCAATGTAAATGCATATGACACTTCTTTTGGTGCACACAACTTCCATTTGCTGTGTGGATGTTTCAAAGGCATTGTAGCCTTGCAAGTGCAAAGTACATACAGTTGCCTTGAACTGGGTTTCTGTGATTGCAGACATCAACATATTCACTGTGAAGAGTGCTTACAGAGAGTGAGGCTTCAGAAGTGAACTCCTAGGTTTAGCAGCATGGCCCTCACTTTGTTGGAGGCATACATTTTCATAGTGGTTATTCTGCTTTTGTGACCTTCCCTAATAAATGGATTATGCTGCACTCAATTGGCTTGTGTCTGGCAAAGCGGTGTACTCTGTCCACCATGCCATTCCACACTGACAGGTACTGCAACACTGCACTATGACACCAGAAACTCGGGCTGGTTCAGTGAATCTGTTGTTCTTTATATAGTGGTATCTTCCTAGGCAAGGACATGATGTGCTCAAACATATGGACATACCTGGTGGGGATCCATTTTTAGATATGTCAGTCATGTCTACATTCATATATCTCATATAGTCAATTCTCAAGTTGTGCATACCAAGATGAAGTATGCTGGAATAAAAGTGGGACTTGCTGTTGAGAGACTTAATTACATGTGTGCTGTGATGACTACATCTGCCACATAGCTGACACTAAACATATCCTTGTTTAAGCTGTTGAATGGGGCATCTATATATCTCACTATGCAGATAACTACTATGAAAACTTTTGAGATACATGCCCGTTGCCTTGAGCACTTCTGTGGTGAGACAGTGGTGATGATATGTCTGTTGAGTATTGTCTGATTGTATGATGAAGAAACACAAGAGGCTGAAGCACTGCCAACAAAGTCCAGTAGATGAGAGGGTATAATATCCAGTAAAAATGTATTCTGGTACCTCAGCTTTTTGCCTTCTGTGGAATGATTTAAACATTAAACATACACCATATTTATACACCAAGTGCTAGTATAACCATTTAATTATTCAATCAACCAATTCATCAATATAAATCAATATAAATATAAATAGACATTCCCCATGCAGTTTAAACACAATCATGAATGAATCCCCCTTAATTCATATGAGCACAATATTAATTTTTAATACAATTTAATACAAATATACATGCATATTCAATGATTTATACTAAATTTTTGATACTAACATTTTATTAATAAACTAAATAAACACTTACAAAATTAAATTACTATCAATAGTCATTCCTCTAGGGGAGAGTTTCTATAATTTAAAATCATTTTGCATTCCAACCTATTAAGTTCATCCTTAAAACTACCCCCATATTTCAAAAATGGATATGCCAACACACTAAAAAATAAACTGATCTCTGACCCCCTCCCATTTACAGATGGAAAGTGATAAGCTACAGGGGCATTCATCTTGCAAATTCTAATATCTCCCAAATGCTCAGTAATTCTGACCTTCACCTTTCTCTTAGTTTGCCCAACATACCACTTAATTTCCTGACAATCACATCCAATGATATACGCGACACCCTGGGAGTTACAATTAAAGGTCTCTCTAACCTTATATATCCTGCCATTAATTTTGCACCCACTTAAATTCTTAACCCTACTACAAACTGTGCAATTACCACATGCTTTTGCACCCTTTCTCTGAAACATACCACAAGTCAAACCATCCCCACTTAATAATTCCTTTAAATTATTGTACCTCCCAAAAGAGTAACATGTTTAGGAAAAAGATGCCTCACGCTCGCATCCTCAAATACTAAATACGAAAATTCTCTAACAATTCTCTCTAAAGTGTTTGAAAATGGGGAATATTTTGTCACAAAGAACAGTCTCTCCTGTTCTTTAATCCCATTTCTGTCAGCCTCCTGCATATTCTAACACCTATTATCAAACCTATTTCATTTATCCTGAATATCATTCTGAGCTTCCATCAATATAACTTGAGAATATCCCTGTGAGCTTAATCTATTATAAACCTCATTCAAAAAATCTCTTTGAGCCCATCCTCAGAAGTACTCTGATGGATTCTCTTAAATTCACCAAATGGTAAGGACTTATTCAACTGCAGTGGACGCATGCTGTTGAAATGCAAAAAAATTATTCACTGAGGTGGGTTTCCTGCAGGGTTTGAACCAAATTTCATAATTCCTATTCACATACAGCTCCACATCCAAACAGGTAATATTGACTGAATTCAAGTGACAAGTAAATTTCAAACCATGAATCATACTATTTATACACTCCATAAATTTCAAAAATTCCTCTTGGTCTCCCTTACAAATAAAACCCAAATCATCAATAAATCTCTTATAGTAAATAACATTCTGTACAAAATACTCAGTAGGATACATAAATTGTCTGTGAAAATCTCCCATATATACCACAGCATAAGTAGGGGCAAAGGCAGCCTCCATTGCTGTGCCACTTTTTTGTAGGAAGAATTTATTATCCCATCTGGAATAATTGAGAGTGAAACAGAATTCTAAAACTGACAACAAAAAGAAAGTTTGTGGCCCCTCACCTATGAGTCTACCCATGGGTTCGAGGCCCCATTTGGTATCAAAGTTAGTATATAAAGAACTAACATCAACCATTGCCCAGAAAAAATCATCTTGCCACCTCACTTCTCTTAACCCCAAACAAAGCTCACCAGTATTTTTTTAATGTGGGGAAGGTACTTTCACCAAATATTTTTTTAAATGGTAATCCAAAAACAAACCCACATATTCTAAATATGAGCCTATCATAGAAACAATACGTCTCCCAGGGGGATTCATCATATTTTTGTACATTTTAGGAATAGCATAAAACTTGGGGTCCCTAGGCTCTTTAACAAATAACTTATTCACATCCTTATTTCCCAAGAAACCCAGCCTCTCCCCTCTTTCCAGTAAGTCGGAGAGCTCACAATTAACTCTGTGTACTGGGTTCATTGAAAATTGAACCTAGTCATTATTTTCACAAATTAGATGTTCAGCCATGTTATAATACACATCTTTACTCATAACAACCCAGTTACCCCCTTTATCTGCCTCCCTGAAAACTTACTTATCAAAGTAAGAATGCACAGTTTGTAATTCTGCCCATTTACTCTTAGTTAAGTTGTACATTTTATTGTTTTTAAGAAAAACATCAAATTCTTGTTCCACCTTCTTACATAACACATTTTCAAATGAATTAATATCCATAGAGAATTTAGGTGGCATAAAATTACTTTTTCTAGAAAAAAAACAGGAACATCAAGGCGGCAATAGACAGTGCTGAAACTGGCAACACTTTATAGACCACCAGTTTCATCCAAATTAATTTCCATTTCACTTATATGGTCTTCAATCAACTCATAAAACAAATCAGTTTGATATAAACTGGTGTCAAACAACATTTCATCATCACTATCAAAATTTGCTGTATGAGAAGTAACATTAATCCTACTACAATTATGAAAATAAACCTTTAAATACTGTACAATTTACTACAAAAACGTTTAACATCTAAGATTAAATCTGCCAAACAAGGTAATCTAGTAGGAACAAACTTCAGACCTTTCAACAAGATATTCATCATTTCCTTTGTAAGAACAAGGGCTGACAGATTCACAGTTTTTAATGGTTCCAAAACCTTGTCACCCACACATGATATGGAGCACAACTGAATATTAATTTCAATAGTACCTACATTAACAATCGTTAATAGTTCATCAACATATTCAACATTTTCATTTGCGTGTAATAACAAACAAGGATCAGAGTCCAACAATAAACCACTTCTTACTTTCTGTTGTATTTTCCCCAACCTTTCCTGTAGTTGTTGTACATTCATCCCTATTTGGGAGATTGTGTAGTTACTAAAGAGTTTTTTTGAGAATTATTAGTTTCCCCCATTTGTATATCTTCAAAAGAAATGCTCTCCTTACTGCTTGTGCTGGTCTCAGCTGATGAAAGAGAAGAGTCACGCATACTTCCCAAACTGGCTGCTGTTCCCCTGTCCTTTGACCTCCCTATACGTAGTATAAAAACTTTAGTACAAGTCATTAAATATGCATCTATATTTGTATTAAATTGTATTAAGAATGAATATTGTGCTTATATGAATTAAGTGGGGATTCATTCTTGATTGTGTTTAAACTATGTGGGAAACATCTATTTATATTTATATTGATTTATACTGATAAATTTGTTGACTGAATAATTAATTGGTTATACTAGCACTTGATGTATAAATAGGGTGTATGTTTGATGTTTAAATCATTCCACAGAAAGCGAAAAGCCAAGGTACCAGAATAACTTTCTACTGGATATTGTACTCTGCCTGCTAGTGGACTTTGTTGGCAGTGCTTCAGCCTCTTGTGTTTTTTCATGATTTAATTTTCTTGTGTATTTTTATATTGTCTGATTGTAGCCTGATTGTGTTTAGGATATGTCTGCTGTTTAGGCTGGTTTGTGGGGAGTACCTCTGCACATGATGGTTTGTGCTGGGTGCATATTATGAGTAGGAGTCAAAGTGTGTTATCAGGCAACCTTTCTAGTGTTACCCATATGGAAGCAAGAGAGCATTAATTCTAGATCCCTACTATATATGGATCTCTTGAAATTTGTAATTCAGTGATGCAGGGAATACAAGCTATTCAGTGCACAGGAGTTATTATCTGTACTGAGTCAGGAACTTATATCAACTGTGCTAGCAAGGGAACAGAGGGGAAATGATAGCTGATAATGGGAGGTTTGAACCTAGTATCTGCATAGAGAATGTAAACAGGAGGGGTATATGTGATCTGACTGCCATTGTCAGGTCACTAATCTATCAGGTGTACATTGTGATGTCCTTCATTAGGTGGATCAATACCTCTGTTATTCATAGGTAAGTGTGTACATTTCTGCTTGTTATGCAACAGAGGTTCTGACAGCTAGATCTGCTCTGCTACATAGCAGCAGCTGATTGTATTTTAAAGCAAGTGTATTGACGTTAATGCAGGTATAAGGGCAAAGTGTTACATCCTCTGCACACAGTCCAGAGCAGGTAATGCAAATACACATTGTTAAAGCCCAAACTGAGTCCAGACACAGCAATCGTCAATTAGATATTCCTACTGTACACCCATACCACAAATGTGGAGATGGGATTTCTCCAAATAGAGATGTCATCTTCTTCTAGCTATTCATTTGGATAGTATCATTAGGGCTTGTCACAGCAGATGTTCTGCTTTCATTTCTAACTGTCCTCTGCATCTTGCTGTTTCACACCAAGAACCTGCATGTCCTCTGTCACTACATCCATACACCTTACCTTAGGCCATTCTGTTTTCTTCTTACCTGGCAGCTCCATCCTTAGCATCCTTCCCCCAATATACCAAGCATCACCCCTCAGTACATGTCCAATCCAACACATTCCCACCACTCTGTTGTTATCTCTAAACCATACAACCTAAGCTGACACTGTAATATATGGTTAATATCCCCTGTTGATCCTCAGCCACACAATGCAAACCATAATATCCGGTACACTGCCAACACCTGTTATGACACCTGCCTTTTTGTCTGTGGCATCATCTACAATCCATAAGACTGGTCTCACTATCATCTTGTAGGCCCTCCATGTCAGTGTTATTGGCACCCATCTGCCAAAAATCACTCCTGACACTCTTCTGTACACACTTCAGCATGCATGCTCTCTCTTTTAGACCTGTCTTCTGGATTCTCCATTACTCAGAACTGTTGTTCCAGAGTATTTAACATCATATGCCTTCACCAGCTGTACCTCCTGAATTCTAACCATTCCTCTATCCTCCCTCTCATTCATACATATATATTCTGTCTTAGTCCTGCTGACCTTCATTGCTCTCCTCTGTAAAGCATATCTCCATCTCCCCAGAGTCTCTACACCTGTACCCTAATCTCAATACAGACCACAGTATCATCTGTAAAGAAACAAAGTCCACGTGAACTCCTATGTCAACTAATATGTCAACCTGTCCATCACTATTGTAAATAGATGGCATGATGTTTGTACATACAATAACAGTAATGTCACTGGTGTCTGTCTTATATAGGATGAGGTGACATCTACCCACCTGTAAGGCCAGTGTGTGACCAAAGCCTGTTGTGACATATACATATCCAATAATCTGATATAGCTGATGACAACAGCAGTGTTTGTTGAATACAAACGGACAGTGTCCCTTATGCTTCTGTAAAATGCCCTGTGTAACATCCACCAACAGCTCATGCATATACAAACATAGTTGACTGCAGTGAGAATATAACCCTTACATATGTAAGTTTATGAACTACAGATCAAAGTACTTAATGCACACACCACAGCACAGGTCTAAGTTTAATAGGACTGCAGGTGATCTTATGGTAGATGACATCAGCAGGCCACATGGAAGACAAGAGGTTGAAAGCCTGCCTTGACTGGGTGCTTGGGGAAGCACAAAAACAGTGTAAAGCCATGTCATTTGAGAACTCAGTACAGAACTGCAGCCCCCGCCAGCTGAAAACAAAAATAAAAATAAATCCCAGAACTTACGCATGCATGTCTGGAAACTTGAATCTGGACTGCTGTTTAACCAGTCCAGATTCAGAAGAAGGCAGCAGTCTTCGTGATGCCCCAGACGTCTATGTGGTTACACCCACATAGACTGGAAGGGGATCGGACTGCAAGGCCTGCAGTCTGTGCATGCTCAGAATGCATAGCGGCAGTGCATGCATGCGTGCTCAGCATTCCAGTGCACAGGCTTATGGAGGAAATGGCAGGTTGCTTTTAATGAAGCTTGGCTTAAGGACTGCTTGCATTCCGGTGCACAGGCTTATGGCTTTGGGACTGCTTGAATTCTGGCACACTTTTTTAATGAAGCTTGGCTTCAGGACTGCTTATGGAGAAAATGGCTAGCTGCTTCACGACTACTTTTGCTTTGAATGAAGCTTGGACAGAGCAATCTCCAGGTACTGGTATTTGCTTTAGTGGTGAGTGAGTGTGTGTGTGTGTGTGTGTGTGTGTGTGTGTGTGTGTGTGTGTGTGTGTGTGTGTGTGTGTGTGTGTGTGTGTGTGTGTGTCTGTGAAATGCCCCAGTTAACTATAACTGGTGGCTAGAGAGAGTAACTCAGGTTCAAACCCTAAATCTTGGGTGCAGGTAGCAAGAACCTGAATTCCCTTCCAACTACTTGTGAAAAGCATTAAGATCTTTGCCTCATATTTTGTTCTGTGCTGTTCTGTTCCTCATAAAATCTGTGGTTTTAGAGTTTTCTGGATTTTCAGACTTTTGAATTTCACACTTCATATTCTTCAGAAAGTACATGGCAACACAAAACATTTTATTCTACCAATGTTCCTAAGTTTATCAGATCAATATTTAAAATGTGTCTCTATTGTTGGGGCTATTTTCCCCCATTATTGGCTTTGTGCATTTTTTTTGTCCTAAGAGGTTGAGAGCTATGGTGAGAACTGAATTCACTGAATATACTTGGGGGCTGAATTCCCCCATTATTGGCTTTGTCCTAGTGTTTTGTAATAAGAGTTTGAGAGCTATGGTGAAAAATAAATTCACTAACTGATGGCTATTTAAGTTTCAGTCTTCCTGTCTCTCAAGAAACAGCTGATTTGGTATAGTGGTATGCTACTCTGACTGCAGTGCACATGGTCCTGGGTTCAAGACTTGGTAGTGAAATTCATGGCGGTAGCACAGCATTTTATTCTAGCAACTTTCCAAGGTTATACAAGCAATGTTTAAAATGTGTCCCTGGTTTTGGGGATTTTGTCTCCCCCCCAAATACATTTTGGCTTTTTCCAGATTTCTTGTGCTCATGTGCTACAAAGTTGAGAGACACAGTTGATTGTCGAGTGGATTTTATAAGGATCTAAGAGCTTCGGGGAAGAGATGTTTAGTGCTGCTTATGCCAAGCCTGCTTGCATTGTTAATAGCACAACTGGTAGTATACTTGCTTACATTTCAGAAGGCTGTGGGTTCTACTCCCACAGAATGTAGATGCATTGCTGATACTGTACTGTGTTGTACTTTTAAAGAGGGTGGATGCTGCAGTCCTGAGAATGTCCTCTTTGGTGGAGATACCTAGTAACTATCAACCTGTTATCAGTTTGCCATCCATTCCCTATTGCAATATTACCAGCATATCATTTTTTAATATAACATAGGCAATTTATTCCTCAAGGGCAACAGGCACTTTATTTGAAGATGAAACAATGAAATATAAAGTTGTTTGCTAGAAGCAACCTCTTCATTAGTTACAGATCTCTTCAATTTGGAATTATTTAGATGACTTTTACTTCTGCAGAGATTGTGCATATTTACTGATGCTGGTGGCTTGTAGAGGTTTATGCAGACTTTTATGATGGAAATGTTCTGAATTGGGTAGTTTTGTCATTATTGGTGCATGTATTTTGTTTCATTGTTTACTGGAAAAATGTTCAAAACAAGTAGTGTATTATACAATGAATATAATTTAATACAATCAGGAAGGTGTATCAAAGAGCATATGTATGTTTCATGTGCAAGGGGTCTATGATTTGAAAACAGCACAAAGTTAATCTTTATCTGCCACTGGTCAGATGTATTTTCTTCGAATGTGGGTTTCAATGCTGTTTCAATCAATGTGGGTTTCAAGGGCAGACTAGTTTTAATGCTAAATCTGTTTTCATTATGAGACTGCATCGCTTTGTTTAGCAGATGTCTGTTAGTGTTTGTGCTGTAAAATGTAAAATAAAACTTTTAAATGAAATCCAAATCATTGTAGAAGTAAAGCAGTATGCACATTACAGTGTTTATGGTAAATGGGGTAAAATAGCCAAGTAAAGGGACATTGGAATGGCTTCAGGGAGGAGGCCCCATTCAATTATGAATTTGTGAGGGGGAAGGGCATCAAACTCAAAGATAGCCCCAGCTGAACTATACCTCTCAACTGTCCAGACTTTCACAGAATGAATAGATTTTTGCTGGTTTAGTCCTCATAAAATGTGTGGTTTTCTGGCAAATCATTTAGGAATGAAGTCACTAAATAATGACAGACATTGAGTTTCAGATTTCATACCCTTCAGAAAAATGCATGCTAAAGCAATTCTATCAATTGTCTAAGTTTATACAACAGTAAGTTTTAGTACTGTCTCTATGTTCTCCCAATATACTTAGCCTTGTTCAGATTTCTGGCATTAAGAGGTTGAAATGTACATGCAAATAAATCACTTTATAGAATTAGGTATATCCAAATCTCTCAACTATCCCCAACTTTGGCCCAAAATGTTGCTCCCCCCTAATAATCCCTCCGCAAAATGGCAATTTTGGATGAAAATGTGGAGGGTTTACAATTAAGAAATAATTGCAATGATCAGAGCTATAGATTACTTTTATTTCAGAAATGCATGAAGATTCTCTCATTTTGTCAGCTGCTCAACTTAACAGTACTAATATTAAAAAGTGTCCCTTCTTTGACAGGTTCCCAGCTGTATTGTGTGGCTAGTTTATATTTTTGCATCACATTTTGGCCCGTGTTTCATAAAATTGTGGCTTTCTGTCAAATTAGTGGCAAATCTTAAAGACTGAAGTTAGGAAATAATGACAAACATTTGAGTTTCAGATTTCTTACCCTACAGAAAATTCATACCAATGCAAGACCTATTATTCTATTACCTTTCTAAGTTTTTTTAAGAGCAATATTTTAAAATTGTCTTTATTTTTGGGCCATTGTCCAACTTCTATTTATGGCTTTGTCCAGATTTCTTGCTCTGAGGTTGAGAGGTATGACAAATGTGTTAGGGCTATCACCGTCAGCCAGAGACATTTCAAATTGTGACATGCTTGTTGCAACCCACTCCCCCATGTAGTGACTCTGGATGTGTCCAAGCAAGGCAATGAGAAGTTATGCAGTGTAAGTGTGCAGAGTATCCTCCTATCCAAGGTAGGCACAAGTACTACAGTGGCTTTTCATCTGTCCTTGATTTTGTAGAATGTTCTGGCTTTCTGACATATATTTATACTGTTGATTTATGCTTATTATTCAGAAAATGCATGTTGTTGCACTGCCTGTTGCTGTTTAAGTACCAATGCTTTAATGACCATCAGGTAAGCTTGTCTAAAATTGTAAGATGCAAGTAAGCTTTAATAAGCTGGTAAAGAATTAGCAACATTGAAAGCCTTTTTATTGTTGCCATGCAGAGAATATTTAGATAACTAGATAATGTATAAGCCTTAGCTATTGAAATGCATATGACAGTATTTGTAATAAAGGATGTTATTACAGTATTTTCAGAAGCTCACTACATTTGTTGGAGACTTGCAGTCATCTTTGCAGGCTTTACCAGTAAACTAAACAGAATGCCAATTTATCATGTGTGGTCCATAACCTGTGCAGTAATCATTTAACCAATTTATCTTGAGCTTGTTTCTTGTTTGCTGTTCACTTTTTACTTTGATCATGTTTTCCCCAAGAAAAAAGTAGATAGTTGCTGTCAGGCAGCAGTTTTATAAGTGGGGGTATTACAGAGATTGCTACTTTCAGCGTGTTACTTGGTACTTTTATAAAGCTGGATATAAATTATAATTAGAACTGCAGTGCTAGGAGAAGTGGTTTGAGTTGAGTGCTGCTTGTTTTTTTATACTTGATTTTGACTGGCATTCCAGTAATGTATTTAAAAAGCAATATATTTTTTCATGCCTCACAACCTTCTTGTTTCCATCTAGATATTAAGCAAGCTGTCATGTAGTCAATGCTTTGAAATATGTTCTTCTTCTACACTTCATTTTGTCTTGATTCAGGTATCATAATGATAGTTTGGTACCCAGGTCAGCATATTTAATTAAAGTCCCATTTTTGTGATTTTTAGCATAGCTCTGCCCCTTTCTAGTTGGCACACCCCATTCACATTGGCCCCACTCATTTAACTGTGTCCTGCAGCCCCCCTGTGATTTAAAGTCACCTGCCACCACTGGTGAAGGATGCACACTTCCACTTTTATGTATACATACACAGTTGACTGCAGTGAAGATAGAACCCCTATTTATTTAGGACTACATACTACAGATCAGAATAATTAACACACATGCCACAGCACAAGTCTGATGTTAATAGAACTGCTGTGAACTTATGGTAGATGACATCAGCAGGGCACATCAGGGACAAGTAGTTGGAGTCCTGCCCTGACTGGTTGTTTAGGCAAGCACCAAACCTTGTCATTTGAGTACTTCCACTTTTATGTATACACACATACCTGACTATAGTAAGGATAGAACCACTACCTATATAGGTCTACATACTACAGATCAGAGTACTTAATGCATGCATCACAACACAAGTCTGATTTTAGTAGAACTGCAGGTGACCTTATGGTAGATGAAATCAGCAGGCCATGTGGAGGACAAGAAATTGGAGACTTGCCTTGACTGGATGTTTGGGCAAGAACCATAACAGTGCAAACCATGCCATTTGAGAACTCAGTGTGGGATGCACTTTTCCACTTTTATGTATACAAATCCACACACACACACACACACACACACACACACACACACACACACACACACACACACACACTTGACTGCAGTGAAGATAGAACCCCTATGGATCTAGGTCTGCATACTACAGAGCAGAGTACTTAACGCACACACCACAGCGCATGTCTGATTTTAGAAGGACTGCAGGTGATCATAAGGTTGATGACATCAGCAGGCCACATGATGGACAAGAGGTTGGAGGCCTACCTCAACTAGGTATTTGGGCAAGCACAAAACAGTCCAGTGTGGGATACATACTTCTACTTTTATGCACACACACACACACACACACACACACACACACACACACACACACACACACACACACACACACACACACAAAGTTACTTGACTGCAGTGAGGATCAAACCCCTGCCCATCTAGGTCTCTAGGTCTACATGCTATAGATCAGAGTACTTAATTCACCCACTACAGAACAAGTCTGATTCAAGTCGCACTGCAGGTGATCTTATAGTAGATAACATCAGCAGGCTACATGGGAGACAAGAGGTTTGAGGTCTTCCTCAACTGGGTGTTTGGGCAAGCACCAGAACAGTACAGAACTATGCCATTTGAGGGTGGGATACACATTTCCAATTTTGTTTATACACACGCAGTTGACAGCAGTGAGATTAAAATCCCTATCTAAATTTGCACTCTATGGATAAAAGTACTTAACACAAACTCCACAGCACAAGTCTGATTTTAGCAGGACTGCAGGTGAACTTATGGTAGATGACATAACTAAGCCATGAGTTCGACAACAGCTTGGGAGGTCTGCATAGTCACATTACTTCATAGTGTCATTTGAGGCTAGTATTCTAGCAGATGAATACTGTTTAGTAGCCTAGTTGTGTAACAGAATGACAATCTATCATGTGTTGTCCATAACCTCTGAAGTAATCCTTGTGTAACAACAATACCCTTATTGAGTCTATTTAAAGTTATTTGGTAACCTATAGCTTGCTAAGATATGGTAAGGTATTATATCAAGTGAGATTTGCATGTGGATGAAATGCAAGGTATAATTCTGTTTAACCAACCTTGAGGTTGCTAACGTAGATCGAGATACCTCCACCTTTTCTCCCTGTCCTTGTGGCTGATGGACTTAATGTCTGGAAAGCACTGTAGACATGCATTACCAGAGTGCTTTTTGTTGTTTTAAACCATGTCTTGGTAATGGCAGAGATCTCTATATTCTCCATAGTAAGCAAAGCTTGTAAGGTATAGATTTTCTTGGTAAGGCTCCTAGTTAAGTAGTAACACCTTTAGGTTACTTTGGGTTTTATTTATTATGTTGGCTGGTTTCTCACTCTGGCATTCCTTAATAAAAGGCTATAATGGGGCAGATAAAGCTTGGGTCAAAATCTGAAAGCCAAGAGAGACAAGTACAAGCAATCTTTGGATAAGCAACATAGTCTATTGACCATGTCTGCCCAGGCTGACAGATATTGAATCATCCTGGATTAACAGCAGAAACTAAGCCAATTGTTAACTAATTCCCTCCAGTACAACACTTTTGAGTGTGTGCCTTTAACTCCCACTGGGTGTGGCTTGAGTCTTTAAAAAAATGAAGATTTCACCTTACAGTTCAAACAAATATTCACATTTCTGGAAACATAAATGTTACTAGAGAACTGTAAATGGCAAATTATTCAGGATAAATTTAGTCTTTATATTGGTGGCATTCATTCAATTTAATATTTTAAATGGTTTACCTTTACATAGTCAAACATCACTCATGCGATTGCTCTTATGATCGAATCCTAAGCACGAAACTCAGAACCACGACAGTTTCCGATGTTTATAATCAGCAAATCAAAAAGCAGATTCACTAATTTTCTAATACAAAACTCGAATACGAAGTTTAATGAAGTGTAATGCAGGGGGGCAAGCCCCGCTGCACCCCCACCCACCACTACTTTAATATACTAACTCCAAGATCGCACCACAGTGGGGAAAGGGTCCATTTTCCGATCCCCATTATAGTGCAATCCGCACCCACAGTGCAGAATCTGCAATGAGCAAATGTCACTGTGCATTCCCTCTTTGCACATTCAAAGCATTTTTCGTTCGACATTTGGGAACTTTGCAAATGTCATTTCAAACATCTGTCATTTCCCTGTGTGCAGAATGCACATATGAAGGTAAACCATTTTAAACTGGATTTTATAAGCCAAAATAAATGCAGTGAATATTAATTTTGTAACATTGTATAAACATATTATGATATCTCAGTAACCATTCAAGCAAGACACATACTGCCAGCAGCATTTTCTTAATACAGCTGTGAGTTTTCATATGAGGCTATGTGGGTTTGCCTCTCATACCTGAATGTTGAGATATTTAAAAAAAATATGAAAATTATTACAGTAAAAATGAACAGTATACATATTATATACAATATGTCTTTGTCTGCATTAGATAGAGGTCAAATATCAATACAAGCCCTGGACGAATATAAGGCACTTTTTATTAAGGGTTTTAGATTAAATTACTTTTCATGTAAGGATATACAGTATACACTTAATGGTAGAAATTGTTTGATGGCTCATTTCTTCTGTGTATCCAAGATACATAAAAGTCTAAACAACACACCAGGCCATCCTATTGTTGGAAAAAAATCTGTGGGCCATTTTTGGGGCTTTGCTATTTCCTCCATTATGGTGCGTTCTCGGAGTTGATATATTTAAGTAGGGGGGTGTGGTAGGCGAAGCCCCCTTTAGTTTAAGTTTAAGGGAAAAAATCACTGTTCTGTGTTTTTGGTTTTGTTGGGTTTCAGACTTTAGGGATCAATATTACAATGATTGAACTTTCGTTTGTTCGACATTGTGACATAGACCCGATGTAAGATGGAATCAGGATAGGTATTTTATAGTTATTAATATCATAAGTCTATATACAAGCATTCAACACAATTTTAGATTAGAGGCTGTTCTATATTTTTAGGTGATAACCCAAGTACATATTATATATTAGAATTAATTTAATTTTGTTTAAAGAACAATAAATTTGAGTTTAATGGGGAATTATTTAGGCAATTACAGGGAATGGCAATGGGGGTAGAGTTTGCCCCCATGTATGCCAATTTATTTATGGGTTATTTTGAAAATGTATATATTTCTAATAATGATGTTTTTAACAGGTATGTGATAAAGTATTTTAGGTTTATAGATGATTTCATTTTTATTTTTGAAGGGGGTTATGACAAGATTTCAGAATGTATAGACAGCTTACACAGGAACAAGTTTGGTATAGGTCTTGATGTTTTGCAGCAAAGGATAAAAGACAACCATATGGATGTTACAATAGAAGGAACGAGCAACAGGAATATTACGACAAAAATTAATAGAAAGTTTGAACATTTTGACTATATTCAACATGGTAATAGTTGCCACCTATCCCCCCCCACACACACACACACACACACACATATACACACTATAGAATCAATTCCATTTGGAGAGTTTTTAAGAATAGGGAGATTGTGCAGTGAAGTAAGAGAATATAAAGAAGAACTAGATAAAACCATTAAAATGTTTATTAACAGAGGATATGGAAGTGATTTAATAAGGGAAGCCGAAATGAAAATAAATATAATAAATGAAGGATATTGTCACCAAAGTGTGGGGAAAGGAATGAAATACAGGAATGAAATAAAGTTCAAGATTCTATTTTCTTTGCTACGAAGTTCACCTTGTTTTCAGAAAAATTAGTAGATTTAATTAAATAGAGTTGGGACATTTTGGAGAGGGGTGTACGTTTAGATTCTTTGTACAATAAAAAATTAAGATTTTATTACATGACAGGGAGAAGCATAAAAGACTTCCTGGTACATGGGAAGTTTTGCTTATCCATGGAAATAAGACACGAGACAGTAATTCAATAAGGAACTTTCCCTTGTGGTAAATGTATTGGATGTTCATTTATAGTAAGGAGCTTCCCATATATTAACGGTAGGAAATTTCAGGAACAAGGTCCTTTTAGTTGTGTAAGGGAGGGTGTGATTTATAGTTTAAGATGTCCATTTGGGAAATATTATATAGGTGACAGTAAAAGAAGTTTTGCAGCAAGTTTGAAAGAGCATATCAGAGACATTAGAAAAGGTAGCGAAATTAGTCCTGTAGCTGTGCATTTTCCACAAGCACATAATGGGGATCCATCTGGGTTGCAAGCAACAATTTTAGAGCAAGTATTACATGAAAAAATAATGTCGTGTGACTTCAAAAATCATCCGAGGAAAAAAAGAGTCAATTTTCTTCTTAAAATTTAAGACTCTTTTCTCGGGTCTATATTAAAATATTGAATCTTCACTTACGCGAATACCTAAATGCCGACACATAAATAGTGAACCGCGAAAACACCAAATGTCCTGAAGTGCAAAATTCAAAATATCAACTTGTCATATTTGGCCAACCCCACCGCTCGCTACATACTACCTACCCAAACAAAATAAATAATCCACACTTCCCCATATCTACACTTCAACCATATATCCCATATCCTAATCAAACATTCACGACACACAAATGTATCTAACTATAAACAAACAACACCCAACTATGGGAAAAGTATAATTTACATATACATTCATCTACACAACTATATTACTATACATACACTTAACATAACCCTACTTCTAACCCTAAAGTAAAGGTTGCATGTATTACTATGTATGCACTTACCTTAACCTGCACCCTAACCTTAAGGTCCGTAAATATTGCACATTTATTTTAGGGAGTTATACCGTATAAGGGCCAACTATGACAATTCAATATTTCGAATTTCGCTCTTCAGGACATTCGGTGTTTTTGCAGTTCGCTATTTATGTGTCGGTGTTTAGGTATTCACGTGAAGTTTCGCTATTTTAATATAGACCCCTTTTCCCAACAGGTTTAAATAGAGAATGTAAGTGTTTTTATAACAATTTTTTTAAATGTGATCTTTAACTGATTAATTGTTAAACAGGTGGGGTATTTAAGAGGAGTTTGGAAGCATTTGAAGTATACTCTGTGAAAGGATTTTTACGGCTGAGGTGCTAGAGAATTTCACTTTGTTTCTTATTTTATTAGTTTGTTTTTTTATTGCCGGCCTTCTCATTTTGTGGTTTACATCAATACAGTTCTGTTTGCCATCGTGTATGCTTTAAAATGAAAGATACTTTGTATATAGCATGATTTTGGATTATTAAGGCAAATATGAGCAAGCAGTATTTTAGGGGCTGCGGTGGTGCAGCAGTTAGCATTGTTGCCTCACAGCAAGAGGTTCTCCGGTTTGATTCTTGGCTGCAGCACCTTCTGTATGGAGTCTGCATCTCCTCCATGCGGTCCAGTGATGCTTAAAGACGTGAATGGGTGCGCCACCTTTGGAAGGTTGGGCATCGGGCTGTAAACTCAGCTCAACTCAACTGCTAGTCATTAGCAGACCAGAGTTCTGCTGTGGCAACCCCTAACCAGGAACAGACATGCACACATAAGCAAGCAGTATTTTATGCCTAGAGGAGGAAGTAGGAGTTAACTGCCGAAACACCTTGAGGTGCATTTGGCATAATGAGTTAAAGTCAGTCATTTTTTGCTCATACTCTTGTATCATCCTTGGTAAAACACTCTTCAATACAAGGCCCATATTGGTCTGAAAAGTATATTCAGACAGGCCCATAATGTCTCTTTTCATGTAGTTCAGAGAGGTACGTCTGAGGTCATTTACACCCATATGGACTGTTACAGAATTATAGTGGTACCTGTGGCACAAGGACTTGAGTGCATGTGTAACTTGGCAGATTCTGGCTCCAGATAAGCAACTGACCATAATCTTCTTTTAGTCCAGGCTGATGAGTGGGTTATCTGTGTGTCATATAATGGAGCCCCTGATGGTAATAGTCCTAGATAAATGGTTTGCTTTATGGGCTTTGATTTTGGGGATGCATTGAGTGTAGGCATATGTGTGGTGTTTTCTGTTATTTTTTGTGTGTGCTTTAGAGATTGTTGAGGATAGATGCTGCTGTTTACAGACTTATGAGGTTGTTGAGGTTTGGGGAGATTGCTTTTTAGTGCTTCACCAGAGGGTGGTCTATGTATGTGTGGAGGACTCTAGGTGTCGTGGATGTAGTGTGAGTGTGTGTGTTCTTGACAACCTTGTTTGTAAGTGAGATTTTTGCCTCCAAAGAAGTTGACTATGTGCATTTCTTGCATACTGTTTTGACTTCTTTGTCTTGGAACATGACAGGATTACTACATTGTCTGTGGATGCCTATAGGTAGCATGATGGCTAAAGAGTCATTTGAAAATTACATATCCTTGCTGTCTGGAGCTGTGTTAGGGTGGGCTATTAGGGTTAAAGGTTAGGTTTTATAGAGGTCTCCTAGTGTGGTCTCTCGGTAGTGTCAGGATATAGTATTAGATAGTGCTATAATATGGTATCAGCCATATATTACACAGAGGCAATTAACTCTGAGCTTAACTCCACGCAATCCTTTAAAAAAATTACAGGTTACAGTCCTAGTACTAGTTTTATAGGTAAACTTAACTGTCCAGGCACTTGACTCTGTAAAGGGCATTGCCAACCACCACTACACAGTGATCTGCAAACATGCCTAATTTACAGAGATGGAAACAAAAGTAAAATTTAACTCCTGAGCCCTCTCGCCAATAAAACAACTACTCTTTCAGGCCCTGTGGAGTGCTTTCCAACTCTGACAGATGAGGCAAACACCTTCTGCCACAAGATGGATGACTTTAGTCCTCTTAATAAAGTGCAATGCAATAATAAACAACATTATTCCCTAGCTAAATCACACCTCTACAAAGTGATTACAAAACTAAACAGTTCAAGTATCAAACAGTAAGAAGAAAAGGTAATTTGTATCAGCTATACACACTGAGCCAAGTGAAGGGGGGCATTGACTACAATGCTGATCTGAGATAAATAACAATAAGTATCCTTTTCTTTGCTTATTTTTACTAGTTATTGCTTTTAGCAAGTTATATAGCACTTTTTTATAGCCTGCTGCATACTTTTTACTGTATTTTATTGCTATTAACTAATCTACACAGTTAAACTAAAATTGTCTGCCTTACAGGGTCTGTTATTTTCTCTACTTGTCAAGCACCTATTTGTTTGTTCTGATTTCCTGCCAAGGAGTGTATCATGTAACTTATTTGTTTGCATTTAAAAGCATTCTGTAGAGTCTCCTTGCTCCTTTATCTGTTTAAAATTTTCATTTTGTGGCACACTGCTGTTCTTCTGCTGTGATAAACATTTCTGTAGTGTTTACTGTCTAAAAGAGTGTAGGCTAGTAGCTGTAGTATTGTTCCCCACCCTTTCTCCCTGTTGGTGACTTGCTGTTATACTTGGTCGCTTTCCAGTTGCCCACCCCTACTGTAAATTTGATCTGGGACACTCCTCCCAGTCTAGTGTCATTAGCTCATTCTACCTAATACAGAGAGAACATTTGAGAAGGCCAACCCACTCAGTTTACTAGCCTTGAATTATCTTCTGCTTCTCTCTCCCTTTCCTTTACAAAATGGCCTTCCTGAAAACACTAGAGGGGATAAATGTATCACCAAACACCATCATACTAGGTGACTTCAATTACCCTAATATAGACTGGGAACACTACTCAAGCCCAAACACCCTAGCCCAAAAGTTCCTGGAATTCATAAACTCAAATGCCATGGAACAACTAGTCACCATCCCCACAAGAGGAGATAACATACTTGATCTCATCATCACGAACATGGGAGCACAATGTTCAACACCGGAAGTATACCCCTCACTGGTGAGAACTGATCACAAACTAATCTCACTGGAGGTCCTCATCCCACCCCCACCTGAAATAAAAAAGACCACAGTAAAAAACTTCTCAAAAGCCGACTTCACACTTCTAAAGACTAGTGTGGTCTCCTTTAAGGCCCCCGAGCCAGCGGAAAACAGTACTCAAGCCGCTGAATCACTTACAAACACCTTATACCAGCACCTGCAGGACTGCATGGATAAGGCAATCCCAAACAAAACAAAGACTCTTAGTACCAAAGGCAAGCGTCCAGTCTGGTGGACCCCAGCCATAAACAAACTCTACAATAAAAGGAGGAAGCTACTACAAGATAGAGCAAAATCCTTAAAAGGTAAGACACCCTTGATCACTATAAGTAAAAAACTAAGAGCTCTCATAAAATCATCCAAAGCAAATTTCGAGAGAAAAATAGCTAAAGACTCAAAAGACAATCATAAGGCCTTCTTTAGCTATGTTAGAAACCTAGGAGGAAACTCCCAGATATGCTCAGAACTAGTTCAAAATGATGTGAAGATTACTGATCCTACAGACATTGCCAACATACTGGCTGACAGGTTCAGTGCAAACTTCTCCCCAAAAGGAGAGATATCTATACCAAACAATTGCAGCCCCCCAAACATCTCCAGCGCCCAAGTGAGAACTGCTCTCTACAAAGCAAAAACACAGCATCCATGGGACCTGATGGTGTCCCCGGCTGTGTGCTCCACGAACTCAATGAGGAATTAAACCCACAGCTAGGACAGCTGTTTAATCAAAGTCTTACCTCTGGATACGCACCCAGGGAGTGGCGCACTGCAACTGTGGTCCCACTTCACAAAGGCGGTGCCTCCACCGACCCTGGAAATTACCGGCCCATTAGCTTGACAAGCCTTATCTGCAAAGCCATGGAGAGGATCATAATGGACCTCATAAATAAAGACATAGGGAATTTGCAGACTTTGGATCCAACCCAGTTTGGCTTTGTCAAAGGCAGATCATGCCTTTTAAACTTGGTTGACTTCGAAACAGTCACCAAAGCCATTGACGAGGGAAAGGCAGTCCATACAGCCTACCTCGATCTGGCTAAGGCCTTCGATACAATACCCCACTCGGGTATCATTGAAAAACTCATCAGCTTAAATGTTAACCCATACATCACAAGATGGGTTGCAAACTGGCTGAGTGACAGAACCCACAGGGTCAGAGTTGCTGGCGCCATGTCAGACTCAAAGCCTGTCACAAGTGGTGTCCCACAGGGCTCAGTCCTGGGCCCACTCTTGTTTGGCATCTACTTTTCCGAAGTACAAGCAAACACAGGAGGGTTATGGCTGACAAAGTTTGCAGATGACTGCAAACTGGGCCATAGTAGAAAACACATCTGACACAGATATCCTTCAGAAGGGTCTCACAGAAATGGATAACTGGTGCCAGAGCCACGGCCTGAAGTTAAATGCCAAAAATGCATAGTCATACCCTTTGGGAAAAACAAGGTTACCCTAGCTACCAAATAGGTGGCAATCCACTGAGCACAGAAGAAGTTATCAGGGACCTGGGGACCCAGGTTGATAGTAGTCTGTCATTCGACACCCATGTAGCTAAAGTAGTTAGGAAGACCTTCTACATTGCCCACCTTATCATGAAGGGATTCTCATCTAGATCAAGGGAGGTCATAGTCTCCCTTTACTCATCACTCATCAGACCAATGATTGAGTACAATGCGCCATTCGGGATGTATCTGACCCGACACTTGCAGCAGCTGGAGAGGCCACAAAGTTCCTCACCAAAAGGATAAAGGGTCTCAAAAATCTGTCCTATGCTGCCCGACTGAAAGAACTCCAGCTCTATTCAGTCGCACGCTTGCTCAGAGGTGACCTTTGCCTAACATACAAGGCCATGTCAAACCCAGATTTGATGAATATGCTTCACCTCAAAAATCTAGATCCATCAGAGCCACAAGGCGGGAGACTTAAACCTCGACACGGCTATTAATAGGACGTGCTGGAGGGATAGATTCATCACCCAAAGACTCCCTATGCTGTGGAACAAAATCCCGGTACATGTGAGGCAGAGCACCTCGCTGGCCTTGTTCAAGAGAAATCTTGACCAATGGATGGGAGATCGCAGATATATCCCAGGGATTACCTCAGTGTCACTGCTCGACAGAGGCACAGCAAAATAATGGGTATAGTTCCCCATACTAAAGGGGTGGCGTAAGCCACAAAACGATGGGCTAGGCTTGTAAATGCCCTCGGGCAGATAGCCTAGTATGAACCTATGAACCTATGAACCTAAAAGAAAAAAAAAATGCTAGAATCTCCCTGTGTTCTGCTTAACTGTAACAAAAAATGTATGCATGTTTCCTGCCTTTCCTGTAACTAGTCTAGTCCAGATACAGATTTACTATATACAGGACTGTTTGTAAACTTCTGAGTCCTCAAGCCTGCTAGCTTATCAGTGGGAGTGGGAGTGGTAAGCACTAGGCAACCAATCTATCACATAAGGAGTGGTTTCTGGCCCAGAAATTGTAGTTATTGGCTGTTTGGGCAGTTTTTCCATCTCTCTCAACTTCCTGATTTAAAAGCCCACATTTGCACTTGTTTTCCCCCCTTCCTATAACTAGTCTAGTCTAGATACAGATTTGCTGTATCCAGGACTGTTTGTAAGCTCTTGAGCCCCCTAAGACTTTTTGTGTTGGAGGGAAGCCTTCTAGCTTATCAGTGGGAGTGGTAAGAACTAGGTAACCTATCTACCAGATAAGGAGTGGTTCTGGCCCAGAAATTGTAGTTATTCTCCATTTGGGCAGTTTTTCTATCTCTCTCAACTTTTTGATTTAAAAGCCCGCATTTGCACTTGTTTCCCCCCTTTCCTGAAACTAATCTAATCCAGATACAGATTTGCTGTATCTAGGACTGTTTGTAAGCTCCTGAGGCTCCTAAGCCTTTCTGTGTTGGAGGGAAGCATGCTAGCTTATCAGTGGGAGTGGTAAGCACTAGGTAACCTATCTACCACATAAAGAGTGGTTTCTGGCCCAGAAATTGTAGCTATTGGCAGTTTGGGCAATATTTCCATCTCTTTCAACTTTCTGATTTAAAAGACCGCATTTGCACTTGTTTCTTTCCTGTAACTAGTCTAGTTCAGATACAGATTCTTAGTTTTAGCACTTGAATTTGCTTATTCATGCTAAGCACATGTTCAGAACTTGTTGTAAGCACTAAACTACAAATTACTATAGCACTCAACCTTCCTCATTACCTAGAGGAAAACATATTTTGTACTCACTTTCCTCACTTGCTTAGAGAAAAACAGCTCTTGTACTCACTTTCCTCACTTGTCTAGAGGAAAATAGTTTTTTATTCAGGCATGTCTAAGGGTCAGCTCCCAGTGTTCTCTCCTGTCTATCTGATGAATCTGGGCATATTGGGGCAATGTAGCAACTGCCTCATGTACACAGACAACCCTCTCCTCCTACCACCCAACACTACAACCTGTGAGAGATGCACTTATCTAGCCAAACTGGAGGTAAAGCTCTCTCCAACCAAAATGGAACTTGACAGTCAAGAGGAGAAGGTAAACAATTGCACCATACCACACTCATCACATAGTCCCACTAAACCTACACCACCAAAATCCACACATAGAAACACAAAAACATTTGCAGAGGCTTGCAATAATAATCTGCTCAAGCAACAGAAACCTCCAAAGGAGAAACACAAGCAACCTCCACTCCCAGCACAACCCAAATGATACATAGCCCACAGACGCAGTGTGCCATAAGGCACAACAACATACCCAACACACTAGTCATAGGTGACTCTATAATCAGGCAAACTTATGTCCCACTCACCAGGCTAAACAAGGAGAAGCTTACTGTCAGCTGCCCGTCAGGTGCCAGGATCCACCACATAACCCATGCACTCAGGTCACTTCACAACAAGTACAATTATAACTCTGTCATTGTCCATGTTGGTGTGAATGACCTGAGACATACCTCCGTGGACTACATGAAAAGAGACATGAAAGAGCTCTCCGATCTTAATGCCCAGGCAGGTGCCATCACCCAGAATGATACCGCAGAACAAGGACAAAATGATTGACTTCAACAATTGGCTAAGCTTCTGGTGTCATTCTAAGGAGATCCAGTATCTGTCTGCCTGGGATGACATGGTTGACAGACCACGATGCTTTGCCAGTGATGGCCTGCATCTGTCACCCCTGAGATTCTAGATCCTGGCTAAGGCTCTTGCTGCACCATGGTGCCTTTTTTAGGCAAGGGTCAAATGACAAATTCACCACCATAACAGGAACAGGCAAGCAAAAACTGAGGGTAATGCTACTCAATGCTAAAAGTCTAAATCTCAAAATGCACTCCCTCGAGGCACGCCTTAAAATGGAGAACATCGACATCTGTGAAGTAACTGAGACCTGGTTCAAGGCTCCAGATAGCACCTTTTTATTACCTGGCTATAACTCATACCACACTTTTTGGCCTCCTAACCTGGACCAGAACACCAAAGGTGGAGGTGTGTCCATATTCATTAAGGATATCCACACCTCCAGGCTAGTTGCTCAGCATAATGCATCCGAGGTTATCCAAGTGCAACTAACTCTGGGCAAAACTGCAATCCAAATTTTAGCTTGCTACAGATCCCCCACAATGCCCCAGGATTCACACTCCTTTTTTTCTTCATATACTGGAAAATATTAGGGTTCAACCAAACACCCTAATAATGGGTGATTTTAACTACCCCACCATTAACTGGGAAAACTATTCATGTACCAACTCCTTCACTCAACGCTTCCTGGAATTCATAAATTCCAATTCCCTGGATCAACTTATCCTCACCCCCACCAGGGGCAACAATATCCTAGACCTAGGCATTACCAACATGAGGGACCAGTGTTCCACACCTGAAGTCAACTACTCATTGGTGAGATCCGACAATAAGCTAATCACCCTAGATATCCACATTCTGCCCCCCCCCCCCATTAAGGAAACCACGGTAAAATATTTCATCAAAGCCAACTTCATGCTTCTTAAGACAGACGTGGCGAATGTCATGACACCCATACAGATGGACAATACAATTACGACTTCTGAATCCTACACAAATGCACTCTATAATCACTTACACGAGTACATGGATCGTGCTATCCCAAACAGAACCAAGACGCTATCCTCCAAAAAAGGAAGCCAATCTGGTGGTCCCCTGCCATAAACAAACACTACAAAAGAAGGAAGAAACTGTTGAAAAAGAGAGTAAAATACCATGAGTGGAGGAGCTCCCTGGTCAGCCTCAGTAAGAAGCTGAGATCCCTTATAAGATCCTCCAAAGTTAGCTACGAAAACAAAATCACCACTGATTCTAGGTACAACCACAAAGCATTCTATAGCTATGTAAAGAATCTCAATGGCAACACCCAGATCTTCTCTGAGTTACACCACAACTGCACTAAAATTACAGAACCAACTGATATTGCCAACATTCTGGCAGTTAGGTTCAGTACTAACTTTACCCCCTCTCACCCCCTAAAGGGCCCATATCTGTACAGGAAAAATGCAGAGTCCCTGTAATCACAACTATGAAGTAAAAGCTGCATTCTCTAAAGCCAAAAACACAGCATCCATGGGACCCGACAACATCCCTGGCTGTGTTTTACATGAACTTCAGAACAAGCTGGCTCCCCACCTAAGCACCATGTTCAATCATAGATCTGACTTTGTGCCTACTGAATGGTGCACATCAACATTTATCCCATTCCACAAAGGGGGAGCCACCAATGATCCCGGGAACTATTGCCCTATTAGCCTGATGAGCCTGGTCTGTAAGGCCATGGAACGTATCATCACGGAACTCATAAACAAAGAGACAGTCACCAAAGATGTAGACGAGGGTAAGGTAGTTCATATAGCCTATCTTGACCTCACCAAGGCTTTCAACACCATCCGCCATTCTGGAATTATAGCTAAACTCACTAAACTAGGTATAAATCCCTACGTCACAAGATGGGTTGCCAACTGGCTCACTGACAGAACCACACTGTAAAAGCTGCAGACTACATCTCTGACTTCAAACCAGTGACAAGTGGAGTACCACAGGGTTGAGTTCTGGGACCTCTCCTGTTTGGTATCTACTTCTCTGAACTACAACCTAACACAGAAGGCCTTTGGCTAACAAAGTTAGCAGATGACTACAAACTAGGAGCCACAGTCGAGCCCCCAAATGATGTGGACATCCTACAGAAGGGCTTCACTGAGACAGATGCCTGGTGTTAGAGCCATGGCCTCAAGCTCAATGCCAAAAAGTGCACTGTCATCCCCTTTGGTAAAAACTCTGCACCCATGAACTACCACATAGGCAGAAGTCTACTTAACACGAATGTGTGATAAGAGACCTTGGGACCCAGGTGAACAGTAGTCACACCTTTGATAATCACATCACCACAGTAATCAAGAAATTCTTCTACGGGGCACACCTCATCACAAAAGGGTTCTCATTCAAGAAAAAAGAGGTCATCGTTCCCCTCTACCCGACACTCATTACACCCATTATAGAGTACAATGCCCCTTTTGGAATGTACCTCACAAGACATCTGCATCAGCTGGAAAGCCCACAGAAGTACCTCACAAAGAGGATTACTGGCCTCAGACATATGCCCTACATTGACCGTCTCAAAAAACTCCAGCTGTACTCCATAGCATATCATCTACTCTGAGGTGATCTCTCCCTAACATATAAAGCTATGTCAAACCCAGAGCTGTTGGACATGCTACACCTAAAGAAATCCAATAAACAGGACATGCTGGAGGGATAGATTCCTGTCCTAGAGACTTTCCATACTCTGGAACAAGCTACCCATCTATGTCAAGCAAAGGTCCTTATTAGCACTCTTGAAGAAAAATCTTGATGAGTGAATGGGAAATAGGACATACACCCTGGGGATCACCTCTGTGGTTCTGCTCGACAGGAGCACAGGAAAATAACTTTCTTGGGTGGGGTGGCATAAGCCATGGAACCTTGTTGGCTAGACTTACTTAGGCCCTTGGTCTGATAGCCTAGTACCTACCTATAAACCTACGAACCTAAATACACTCTAAATGCTCAAAAATTGCAAAATGCAAGCAATGATCAATTAAATAGTGACAGGCAAGTGCAATAATACAGTTTTGCTTATCCTTGCCTGGATGGCACTAGATTCGGTGGAAACACTTCTTGAAGTACAAGCAAGTAGCTAAGGTTTGCTGAACTCTGTGGAAATAAGCAAAAATACGTGAAAACACACCAAATTTATAGAAGCAGAAATGAAAGTGAAATCTAACTCCTGAGTCCACTGGCCAATAAAATGACCTCACTTTGTCATCTTTAGAAATTAATATAGCTGTTTCATAATTTTGGGGAATGGCCACCCACATAATCTAATGAGAACTTAAACTATATATCAAATGCTTATTCACCAGAGATCTGTACAAACAGATTTTTACATTACTTACGAATTTTATCTTTAAACATGTCTTCTTTGTATAACTATCTATGCAATTAGTTACACTGTTATGAAAATGCATTCAAATATTGCTTAATTCTTTAGTTCCTTCACTCTCTTGTTTGTACTCTTCCTTCACAGTTTGACTTTCCTCTGTAGCAAAAATATATATGTATATGTGATAGGTTAGATAACAAGACACCCATATACCCATCATATTTTTTTCTCCATAGAAACATGACATTTTAAATAATAAGTCAGCAAGACACACAAATACCCAGCTTATATTTTTCTTTCAAAAAACAAAAAAATGGTGAAGTTTAATAAAAAATAAGTTTTCTTTAGCTGTTTTAGGCCCTTTTGCTTAGGATTTGTTAGCTTAAACATGTATCCTCAAATGTGTATTTTGTCGTTCACAGCAGAGTGCTACTTGTTGTGGCAATGTATTTTTCATCATAACTGTCTTTATACACCTTGGCTAAATCTGCAGAAAACTCAAATAAATAGTCTGCCAATTTTTCATTATTTGTGAATAGTATATTCTTTCTGTCATTCAGTGTAATAACAGAATGAGAATACAGAAGTTAAAAGAGTATGGTGGTGATAGTTTTCAGTCACTGATTCCCATATGAATGCCTGTGTTTAGATATTACATGCATTTAAGGGAATAGTTTTGAGTAACTGGGAATGAGAACATGTATTATGTGCAGTTGCAAAACCTGACATCTTTGGTAAGCCTTGGATAGTAAACATTGTCCCCCAGTTTGTATATGCACAATGGTAACTGATGAAAAGCACCACTACATCATTATGTTAAAGTACTGAGTGTCACTGAATAGAAATGACTACAGAAACGTGCTGTGCAATAACATTCACAACCGTTTTGTCTGTCTGAAAGATTGTAAAAATGGATTAAACCTAGTCTAGTTATGTGTAATGGAAACTGCTTGAGTGTAAAGTCACTATGTCTTTCAGATATTTTTTTTTTTTGTGGTTGATAAGTGAGCATTAGCCGACACAAGTATGACTATATCAACTGCAATTATTTGAGGAAAGCGGTGCTCAGAGTAGCAGTCTAAAAGTAATTTTAAGAAGCTATAAGGTGTTATTTAGTGAATATAAGAGAGTCCGTATGTGGACACAGAGTGTAGTGTATAAGGTTGAAAAGGGGAAGATTGCTAAGCTGGAAATGGGGAAGAGTGAAGACAAGGCACACAGAAGGAAGACATCAAGAGGGTAATGCTGGAGGAAGTGGGAGAGGAATGGTACAATGTCTTTGTTGGGTTAGACTCTCCTATTTGTCAATTTTTTTTAATAAGAGGGTATATCAGAGATACTTAGGGAAGAGTTAAGGAATAAGCACATCATAAATGACAGACAAGACACACAGAAACCTTACTGTGACATTGACAGGACAGACACACGGCATACAGATGGAAGGGAAGACAGATACAAAAGGAGGAGAAGGTGTGGAGCACACGTCCCATTCCAGTCCAGAAGACCTCAATTATTATCCCTGTGTGATGGACCTGCAGATGGGGATCCCAGTGGTGTGGTGCTGATGACCTCTGGTGGCTCAGTGGTCGAATCCGACCAACACAGTAAATCTTGAACCCACTGGAAGAAGCCTAGTATTGGTTGAAGGTGTCTGTCCACTGCTTACTCAGCTGCTGCCTTTTACAGGTCTCAAAGATCTCAGTGCTGGTGGCTCTCCAGGCTGCCATGCTCTGTGTAGCCCACAGGGCCAGAACCACCACAATGAGACTGTCAAAGATGTCCTTAGGTGGTCAGAGGGAGGTGATGAGTGTTCCACAACTTAGGATGCATGTAGCTTGGCTACCACTGGAAATAGCCTGTAGAAAAAGGAACATAAAATGAAGAGGGAAAAAAAAAAAAAAAAATATATATATATATATATATATATATATATATATATATATATATATTGGGTCTACTTTTTATTATTGAATTCTCATTTACCTGAAAATTGCATTCTCGAGATCCTCAGACGACTTAGCCTAAAACTATTTTAAATAACACCTGCATCACAGAAGTTGTACTCTGGGAAAATAAGTACATGGCCACGATGAAAAAAATAAACAAACCAAAGCAAATCAAACCTACCCAAGTGGGGTGCTTTGCCCTCCCTCCCCCACACACAAACATGGGGGGGCTGTGCCCCCACATCCCCCTAACTAAATGTACCAACTCCAAGATCGCACTATAGCGGGGAAAAGGGCTAAGTTCACAATGGTGGCCAAGAGGTTAGTTTCCCGTAGTACAATTTCAGTGATCTGAGTGTTCATTAAAATAAGTTTTCAGTGAGGTCATCTCATGAATGTAATTTTCTAGTAAGTGAGAATTCAGTAATATCAGGGAGACATATATATAAAACACAGGGAGAGAATGAAGACAAGGATGAGTCATAAGTTGTTCAGACATACTATTTTATTAGCAGTAAAGAATAATCATTTATTACTGATTTACTCTGCCATGTGTTATTAAGTGCATTCTTTACTATTGAGTGGTCTGTAAAACTTAATTACAGATCTTTAAGTAACACTGCATTTCTTTACTGATTACCACTTACATATGTATGACTGCTGTAAAGATCTAACATAATGCCAGACTTTTTTCTATATGGAACAGATAAGGTACAAACGCTTCTTTATTTATATGATAGCAGTATGTTATCTTCTATTTGTCAAAAATGCCATCTATCATGTGCCTCACTCTTCTTTGACTTTGTGCTATACTCTAGTCGGCCTCCTCTTGAGCTACAGGGATATGAAATAAATACAAAGTTGTTTACCTATATCATACCTCTGTGCATAGATGATGAATGCATTTTTACATTTTTGTTGCTTTTAATGAGTTTTTCCTAGCAGATCTGGCTTCATAAATGTCTAACTTAACTAAGTAATGCACTATGCCATGCTGGACTAATGCAGCCTTGCAGCAGTAATGACCATTATGCTTATTCCCTGACAATCTTTAATTTACTTTCCAAACTAAATGGCATGGATCAACAGGAAAAATTTACAGGATGTACTCAGCATCCCCCCACTTAATGCATTCAAAAGCACCACTGTGTCTGGTGAGGGGATGAGATGGGTTAGCTACTGCTGCATTGATCTCCATTGCAAACTTACCAGTTAGTCAATGTCTGGATTGAATTGCACATTTCTGCAAGGGCTGCTATCGTTAACAATAAGATAAAACTGAACAGTCTAATCTGCAGTATGGACTGAATTATTTACCTGAGTTTTTGTGTGTTACCTATTTGCTATACTTGTATGGCATATACAGGTTCATAGGTAATTGCTATGATAATGAGCATAAAGGGCCGTTTTAAGCCTAGCCATGCTTCCCACTGCCTAGCTATCCTGATCAACTGTATTTGACATGTCATGCTACCACTCATTTTATAGGGGCAAAACTTGGGTAAGAGTGGTTGACCATTTACGGACTTCTTCTTTCCAATAGAAACAGGTGGCAGACAATCTACATATTCAAGCTGCACTTGAATAAGTGCAAGGAGCAACTCTGCTTCACATGGATGGAAGCCTGTACCACAAAAAAGACAGTCATTGTGAAACATATCTTTCCCTCCAGCATGTCCCTAGATTGATTACTTCAAATGTTATTTATTTTATGGATGTCCAACACAGTCATAAGGGCTGGATCCAAGGCTGCTTTGAAGGCCAGGTATAGATCACATTCAGCAGGATGTAGGTGACTGAGTACAAGGATAAGGCATTGGGGCAGTCTTTTTGTGAGTTACCTCTGAGGATGTTACAAATGTTGAATATGCCTGGTCAGGTACATAACAAATGGGGCACTGTACTCAGTGATTAGTCTAATGATGGCTAAGTATAACAGAACAAAGACATATTTAGACTTAGATGCCATACTCTTGCTTATAAGTTCCCTGTGTAGAATGATTTCCTTACTACAGTAGACACATGATGGTCAAAGGCCAAGTCACTCTCCATCAATGCAGTGATTTCCAGTGGTGTATATATTAATATATATATATATATATATATATATATATATATATATATTTATAAATATATATATATATATAAATATATATATATATATAAATATATATATATATAAATATATATATATATATATATATATATATATATATATATATATATATATATATATATAGGTTCATAGGTGCGAACTAGGCGCCCTGGAGCCTTTAAAAGCCTAGCTCATAGGATTACCCTGGCATTGTGCCATCCAACCTTAGTTCCCAGTGCCTCTGTCAAGTAGAGCTACTGGAGTGATCCCCTGGGTAAATTTTCTATTTCCCATCCACTCATCAAGATTTCTCTTGAAGAGGGCCAGTGAGGCGCTCTGTTTGACATGTATGGGAAGTCTATTCCATAGCATGGGCAGTCTCTGGGTTATGAACCTGTCCCTCCAGCTTGTTCTGTTGATCATGGTAATGAGATTGAGGTCTCTGTAGCGTGTAGTGCAGAGGGATTGGGATGTATTTAGATGTAATATTTCTAACAGAGCTGGGTCAGACATGGCTTTGTAAGTCAAGCAGAGATCGCCTCTAAGTAGGTGATATGAGACAGAGATGTTGGAGTTTTTTGTCTGTCCATATAGGACAAGTGTTTAAGGCTTAGGATCCTCTTTGTGAGGTATTTTTGAAGCCCCTACAGTTGTTGCAGGTGTCTAGTGAGATACATGCCAAATGGGTCATTGTATTCAATGATTGACCTAATGAAGGAAGAGTAGAGGGAGACAATGACCTCTTTCTTCCTGGATGCAAAACCCTTAGTAATGAGATGTGCCACATAGAAGGACTTTCTGACCACAGTGGCAATGTGGTGGTCAAAAGAGAGGTTGCTGTCAACCTGTGTTCCTAGTGGACTACCATCGATGTGGTAATTCATGGGGCATTGAGCTTATGTATATATATATATATATATATATATGGTATTGAGCTTTAGACTGTAACTCTGACACAATTTATTAG